>NW_027461785.1:600000-809153 GCF_050947455.1 Rhinoderma darwinii
GGATTAGGAGAGGTTCTAACCTCACATACTGATAGCATGGAGTTGGGTGTGGTCCCTCCAGCAGAGCCAACTGTTGATGAGACACCTGTGGTTATACCTATGGAAGGTGAAGACACAGCGCCACCTAGTGGGTGTGCATACCCTGATAATGGTGCAAGTATGCAAATTTTGTCTTTCTCTAGCCCAGAGTCAAAAACGGAAGACTCAGCTAAAGTGGAGTGGTCAATATCGGAGGAGGACGAGAAGGAGGCCAGGATGCCTAGTGCCACTAGTGCGGAAATTTTCCACAAAGTTGTATCAAAAAGGGGGAAGTCTGGAAAGGCGGTGAAGAGACTGAAGATAGGTTTGTTGGAAGATTCTGCTCATGCAAATCCTTTCTCATTGCTGGACAGTGACTCTAGTTGTAGCCCTAAGTCATCTGATGTGGCCTCAGAAGTACCCAGCTCTCCTGGGGAAGGTTTCCTCAGTGAAGCCAATGTGGCGAATCTGGAAAGAGCTATGTATTTCCCTGGGACGTGATATGTTCTGGTTTTCTCATGGCTTTCTTTTCCACTAACCATACTATGCCCGCATGTCTTTGAGATTAAAGATTGTCTCACAAAATGTACGGGTGTTCTCCTCTGCTCACAAGCGTGCTGCAGTCCTGGACTTTTTGGCCTCTAAGGGCAGTGACATTGTTTGCGTACAAGAATGTGGTTTATCAAAAATGCCTAGGAAAGAAGAATGGAAGTTTGGGGAAGCAATTTGGTCCTTTTCTTCCACAAATAGGAATGATGGAATTGGTATTCTCTTCAAAAATAATGAGTTTGTCATCAAACAGACTCAAATCATTCAGGAAGGAAGATGTGTCTGTGTGTTACTATCCTATAAGGGATGGCAGTTTAGGCTTATCAATATCTATGGCCATGCTGTGAAATCTGATAGGTTGGCACTTTTTGATAGTTTAAAATTTTTTCTACATGGTAAAGTTCCTGTTATTATTGTCGGTGATATTAACTGTATCTTGGAGAAGCAGGCCCGAGCTGGATCCACAGAGTCTAATGTGGACGCTACCGGAAGTTTGTGGAATAAAATTTTGCAGGACTTTGCTTTGCAGGACGCTGTCACCAGGAAACCAGGTCCATTTACTTACCATGCCGATGACGGAAGAACGGATTCTCGTCTGGACTTTTTCTTTTTTTCTACTTCAGCAATGAAATGTGTCGATTATGCGCAGGAGAGAGTGTGGTTTTCAGATCACGAGTGTTTGTTGGGGGTTTTTGTTATAAATAATTTCTTTTATGGTAGAGGGGTATGGAAGATGAATGTCAGTTTTCTGAGTGATGAAAGGGTAAAAACTAGGTTTGGGAAAAAATATGGGTTTTGGGTTAGGAAGAAAAGTTCTTTCTCTAATGTGTGTGAATGGTGGGTATGGGTGAAAAAAAAGATTGGTGGGTTTTTTAGACAGATAGGATATAGAAGAGCGAGAAGGAAAAGATTGCAATATTCACGCTTTAATATGCGGATGACGTTCCTTCATCAATGTAAAAACTTGGGTATGGATGTAAGACACGATTTAGAAAAAACAAAAAAAGATATTAAGGAGTGGTTTCGTGAGAAAGGGAAAGAAATAATATTTAGGTCTAAGGTGGAGGTTAGAGATAATCACGAGAAATGCACTAGATTTTTCTTTAAAAAAATGTGTGGTGGAAAAAGTGGAATGAATGTGTTATTGGATAAGGATGATAAAGAGGTGTTTGGTAAGGATGTGATTGATGTGGTGTCTGATTTTTATAAAAAACTGTATGATGTGAAGAAATGTGATTTGGGTGATGATGAGGAGTTTTTGGATATTGTGTGTAATTTTGTTCCTGAAAGTGAATGTGCGTTTTTGCTTGGTGAGATTATGGATGGTGAAGTAAAAGATGTGGTGGGAAGTATGGCTAAAAATAAGTCTCCAGGGATCGATGGAATACCAGCTGATTTCTATGGGAAATATTGGGATATAATTGGGAAGGATGTTATAGATGTTATGAGAGTGTTGTTTTCTGGGACTAATATGTGTGATGTGATGAAGAAGGGTATGGTAGTTTTGTTGCATAAAAAAGGAGATAAGAGACGGTTAGAAAACTGGCGACCAATTACTTTGCTTAATACGGATTATAAAATTTTTGCCAAGCTGATTGCGAATCGTATGAGAGATGTGATTGGGTGTGTGATTGATGAGGATCAGGTATGTGCGGTACCGAAAAGGAAATTGCATGAAAATGTGGCGTTGGTGCGGGACATGCTTGAGGATTGTAAGGGTCGGAATAAGAAGGTGATTGTGTGTGCGTTAGATTTTGAGAAAGCGTTTGATCGTGTGGCGCATGTGTTTTTGTTCAAAGTATTAGGGAGAATGGGTTTTCCGGTTCAGTTTGTGAGTTTGTTGAAGAAATTATATGCGAATGCAAAGAGTTGTGTGCAGGTGAATGGGTTTTTTTCAGAATCATTTAGTATTATGTCTGGTGTGCGACAGGGTTGTCCGTTGTCTCCCATCCTTTTTATTTGTGCGATTGAACCATTGTTGCAAATGATTAGAAATGATAAGGTTGTGAAAGGTTTGGTGGTGCCCGGGTGTGATGGAAAGCGTGTGAAAGCTTTGGGATATATGGATGATATTTGTGTATTGTGTGATTCAGTGTATGATATGTCCAGAGTGAAGTTGATTGTAAATATGTTTTGTATTGCGTCTGCTTTTAAAATAAATTGGGGTAAGAGCAAATTTAAATTTTTTTTCAGTAATGAGCGGGTGAGTGATCCTGATATGGAACAGGTGAATAGTGTGAAAATTTTGGGTATTGTGTTTGATGATGAGTTGAAAGGGAGAGAAAGTTGGGATGAGTTAGGTGGTAGGATTGTGAGAAAGTTGGAAATGTGGAGAATGAGGGATCTTTCTTTTTCGGGGAAGGTTTTAATAGTCAAAAGCATTATTCTTCCTATGATTTTATATGTCGCTCTGGTTTTTCCTCCTGCTGTTGTTATGTTAAAAAAAGTGAATAGAGTTTTGTTCCTTTTTTTATGGGGGAGCGGGATTGAGAAGGCAAGGAGAGAAATTCTAATGAAAAGCAGACGTAATGGAGGCTTGGATTTCCCAAATTTGGAGATTTTCATTGGAATTAATTGTGTACGTTTTTTTGTAGAGCTTTTATTTAAAGAATCCAAGGCTTCCAGAATGTCGAAGTATTTAGCTGGAACGGTGATTCAGCGTCTAAGATGGGACAAACGTAATTTATGTAAACCAATTGCTTTTCAGTGCACAGGGTGGTATTTGTATGTTGAAAAATTTATTAAAAAGTTCCAGCTAGAGGATGTAAGAATGGAGAGATTTTTGAGTGAAAAGAATGTTGTGAGAAGTATGTGTATGAATAATGTGATGTGTTCTGTAAATGGTTTGAATTCGATGGAGTCTAAGTCTGTGTGGAAGAAGATTGTTACGTATGATGTGTCAAATAAGCAGAAAGATTTGTTATGGATGTCGGTACATGGTGTGTTGCCTGTAAGGAGTGTTCAGAAAAGAAGAGGTTTGGTTGCATCTGAAAGGTGTCCGAGAGAAGGTTGTGGGGATGATGAGGATGTGAGTCATGTGTTTTGGTCGTGTAAGCATGCAAAGGATGTTTGGAAAAAGTTGAGTGGGTTGTGTGAAGAATTGACTGGTTTGAAGGTTTTGACGTATGAAATTGTCTTGTTTGGTTTGTGTAGTTTGGGTAGTGAAAAGGATAGAGTGTTGTGGATTTTTTTGACTTGTGTGAAAGAGGTATTGTGGAATACACGGAATTTGAATGTGTATAAAAGAGAAGTATTTGAGATGGAGGATGTGGTTAGTATGGTATTGGCTAAGTTGTATTTTTATTATAAATGGGATCTAGAAAGAGGTATGGATGCGGAAGGGATATGGCGAATGTTGAAATGGAGGTATTTAGTTTGAGGAATTTTGTTTGATTTATCTTGTATTTGATGGAAAAATAAAATAATGAACCAGAGTGATGAGATTTTTTGAAAAATAGAGAGGTGGTTTGGACAACTACAGTTCTCGGTTTTATTCAAAAAAACCTGAATGGTTTAATAAAAAAAAAAAAAAAAAAAAAAAAAAAAAAAAAAAAAAAAATCTGTTCTTATCAGTTTAATATCTGATACGTCCCCTATCTGGGGACCATATATTAAATGGATTTTTAGAACAGGGAGATGGAAATAGAGCTTGCTCTGTCCACTCCACGCATTGACCTGGTATTGCAGTATTTCCAGGACCGGTGCACCCTTCCCTTATGTGTTGACTAAAATCAGATTCCAAAAGTGCTATTTGTGTTTGCTATTGTTTTTGTCTTTCTGATGGGATCTCCCCTTTTAATCCCATTATTTCAACACCTGTTGGACAATGCATTTGTACAGTCATGTGTGATAATGAGCTCATTTATTAAATGCAATTAATGAATACATTGCCACCTCTTGTTGTGTGTGTGTGTGTGTGTGTGTGTGTGTCTTCTGTGTTTCTGTGTTTCCGGCATTTCACATTGGAACAGCTCATTCACCTTCCTTGTCTTCTCTCCGCCCTCCCTCCTAGGTAAGTTAAAGAGCTGCACCTGAGCCAGCCACTGATTGATGCAGCACCACAGTCAAATAGTGGAGTGGAGTGGAGTAGGGGAACAGCAAACAGCCATTAAAGCAGCCAGCCGCCTACCCGCCACAATGGACCTACCTGTGTACACTAGATGGATGTGATGGAATGTACTGTCGTCCCTACATTTCAAGAAGAAGTAAGAATTGCAGTTGCAACAAACCCTTGCTTGCCTACAAAGAGAGCAGCAATTTGGATTTGTTACTTTGTTACCTGGAAGAATAACAAACTGTGCAAGGATGGAGGTTGTAGGAGCAAGGAGAAGTTGTCTGTAAAGTTGGTGGATGCTTATTTTCCATTTTGCAGTCCCTTGTCTCCCTCTTGTGGCCTCCTGGAGGCAAATAAATGTGCAAAAAAAAGACAGCCTGGCGGCCGGCTGTTGCAGTGTTGCCCTCTCAGGCAACACTGAGTGACTGACTGAGCCTCACCGTCTTATATAAAGTTCAGACGGAACTTTGCACGTGTCATAGTGGAGCCCTCAGGATTCCAGAGCCAGCTTTCTGACATCATAATGGGGCCTCAGAGATAGATAAAAGCCTGGGCCCAGGCAGTGTTGGTCAGTGCTGCTCAGCAGGCAGCACTGGACTGGATTAAAGCTGATACAAGGTGTGAAGGAACAAGGGGTGGCTGTGGGCATGCACTTGCTGCCGCTGCCAGTGTTTATCTGCATGGCAGGAGGGCATTTGGGCGTTGCCAGGAAGGCGTTTTTATGTAGATTCCTCCTCTTTCAGCACTGCATTGTGGTGCAAGCAAAAGAAGCAAATCCTGTGTAGCTTCCTCTCCGGCCTTTATTCACCTCCCTCCCGCTTAGTAGCTGTAAATGTGTGTGAGCCTGCAGGGCCCCATGGAATTGCCTAGGAGTAGGCTGAATCAATCGCTGCAAGGGGTGAACAGCAGTATGGGACAGGCTCGGGCAAGGCAAGGGCCGCTCGGGTTATCGCTTCTCGGCCTTTTGGCTAAGATCAAGTGTAGTATCTGTTCGTATCAGTTTAATATCTGATACGTCCCCTATCTGGGGACCATATATTAAATGGATTTTTAGAACAGGGAGATGGAAATAGAGCTTGCTCTGTCCACTCCACGCATTGACCTGGTATTGCAGTATTTCCAGGACCGGTGCACCCTTCCCTTATGTGTTGACTAAAATCAGATTCCAAAAGTGCTATTTGTGTTTGCTATTGTTTTTGTCTTTCTGATGGGATCTCCCCTTTTAATCCCATTATTTCAACACCTGTTGGACAATGCATTTGTACAGTCATGTGTGATAATGAGCTCATTTATTAAATGCAATTAATGAATACATTGCCACCTCTTGTTGTGTGTGTGTGTGTGTGTGTGTGTGTCTTCTGTGTTTCTGTGTTTCCGGCATTTCACATTGGAACAGCTCATTCACCTTCCTTGTCTTCTCTCCGCCCTCCCTCCTAGGTAAGTTAAAGAGCTGCACCTGAGCCAGCCACTGATTGATGCAGCACCACAGTCAAATAGTGGAGTGGAGTGGAGTAGGGGAACAGCAAACAGCCATTAAAGCAGCCAGCCGCCTACCCGCCACAATGGACCTACCTGTGTACACTAGATGGATGTGATGGAATGTACTGTCGTCCCTACATTTCAAGAAGAAGTAAGAATTGCAGTTGCAACAAACCCTTGCTTGCCTACAAAGAGAGCAGCAATTTGGATTTGTTACTTTGTTACCTGGAAGAATAACAAACTGTGCAAGGATGGAGGTTGTAGGAGCAAGGAGAAGTTGTCTGTAAAGTTGGTGGATGCTTATTTTCCATTTTGCAGTCCCTTGTCTCCCTCTTGTGGCCTCCTGGAGGCAAATAAATGTGCAAAAAAAAGACAGCCTGGCGGCCGGCTGTTGCAGTGTTGCCCTCTCAGGCAACACTGAGTGACTGACTGAGCCTCACCGTCTTATATAAAGTTCAGACGGAACTTTGCACGTGTCATAGTGGAGCCCTCAGGATTCCAGAGCCAGCTTTCTGACATCATAATGGGGCCTCAGAGATAGATAAAAGCCTGGGCCCAGGCAGTGTTGGTCAGTGCTGCTCAGCAGGCAGCACTGGACTGGATTAAAGCTGATACAAGGTGTGAAGGAACAAGGGGTGGCTGTGGGCATGCACTTGCTGCCGCTGCCAGTGTTTATCTGCATGGCAGGAGGGCATTTGGGCGTTGCCAGGAAGGCGTTTTTATGTAGATTCCTCCTCTTTCAGCACTGCATTGTGGTGCAAGCAAAAGAAGCAAATCCTGTGTAGCTTCCTCTCCGGCCTTTATTCACCTCCCTCCCGCTTAGTAGCTGTAAATGTGTGTGAGCCTGCAGGGCCCCATGGAATTGCCTAGGAGTAGGCTGAATCAATCGCTGCAAGGGGTGAACAGCAGTATGGGACAGGCTCGGGCAAGGCAAGGGCCGCTCGGGTTATCGCTTCTCGGCCTTTTGGCTCAGATCAGGTTTATTGCCTGGTCTGGGCCGGGGGTTCGGTCTTTCGTGGAGTCCTCTCCGACGTTTTTGGGAGCGATCACCGTGCCGTTGGGCATTCCATATCAAGATGGCAGCTGTGCGGAATACTATTCGTTTTGTGGTAAATGAGCAGAGGAGAGACGAAGTGGATACTGGGCACATCATTGAGAACATCCTTCTGGACCTGGCTGGAGTTAAGTTGGTAGAGGTATTCTGTATCCAAGCTTTCAGTAATATTGCTACGTATGACGTATCCTTTTTTGAGGCCGCCTACTGTCTAAATGTTTTTCAGTTGCTCAAGGAGAAACACATGCATGAGGCTTTAACATCTATTGAAGTGCAACCTCTTTTTTCAGCAGTGGAGAAATGTATCACAATCCACATGTATAACCCATTTCTGGATAGAAGGCTGGTTAGGGCCTTTTTAGCTCACTACTGTACCCATGTTAGAGGTGGTGTGGAGCAGAAGAATCTATGGGGAGTTTTCAATGGTGATATCAAGTACTGGGTCAGGCTGAAACCTGACTCCAGCTGTATTGGAGGAGTGATGAATCCTCCTGCTAATTTTTCAATTGGTGGTAATAAGGGATATCTTTACTACCAAGATATGCCATGCTTTTGTAGATCATGTTTTTCCTACGGGCATACCAAAGATGCATGCAAAGGCAAGGTATGCAGGAATTGTAAAGAAACAGGACATGAGGCTAGTGCATGTATTTCCCCATCCAGGTGTGACATTTGTGGTTTGCCTGGTCATACCTGTAGAAAATGCCCAAAGGTGTTTCCCTTCTTAGGGCAAGAGAGAAGGACATGGGGCAGACAGGTGAGAACAACAGGTTCCCTTGCTGCCTCTTCTGATGTAATTTCAGAGCCTGCTGGCAGTGTTTCTGTGGCTGCTTCTCAGGACCCTGGGAAAGCTGGATTTGGAGAGGTTCTAACCTCACATACTGATAGCATGGAGTTGGGTGTGGTCCCTCCTGCAGAGCCAACTGTTGATGAGACACCTGTGGTTATACCTATGGAAGGTGAAGACACAGCGCCACCTAGTGGGTGTGCATACCCTGATAATGGTGCAAGTATGCAAATTTTGTCTTTCTCTAGCCCAGAGTCAAAAACGGAAGACTCAGCTAAAGTGGAGTGGTCAATATCGGAGGAGGACGAGAAGGAGGCCAGGATGCCTAGTGCCACTAGTGCGGAAATTTTCCACAAAGTTGTCTCAAAAAGGGGGAAGTCTGGAAAGGCGGTGAAGAGACTGAAGATAGGTTTGTTGGAAGATTCTGCTCATGCAAATCCTTTCTCATTGCTGGACAGTGACTCTAGTTGTAGCCCTAAGTCATCTGAGGTGGCCTCAGAAGTACCCAGCTCTCCTGGGGAAGGTTTCCTCAGTGAAGCCAATGTGGCGAATCTGGAAAGAGCTATGTATTTCCCTGGGACGTGATATGTTCTGGTTTTCTCATGGCTTTCTTTTCCACTAACCATACTATGCCCGCATGTCTTTGAGATTAAAGATTGTCTCTCAAAATGTACGGGTGTTCTCCTCTGCTCACAAGCGTGCTGCAGTCCTGGACTTTTTGGCCTCTAAGGGCAGTGACATTGTTTGCGTACAAGAATGTGGTTTATCAAAAATGCCTAGGAAAGAAGAATGGAAGTTTGGGGAAGCAATTTGGTCCTTTTCTTCCACAAATAGGAATGATGGAATTGGTATTCTCTTCAAAAATAATGAGTTTGTCATCAAACAGACTCAAATCATTCAGGAAGGAAGATGTGTCTGTGTGTTACTATCCTATAAGGGGTGGCAGTTTAGGCTTATCAATATCTATGGCCATGCTGTGAAAACTGATAGGTTGGCACTTTTTGATAGTTTAAAATTTTTTCTACATGGTAAAGTTCCTGTTATTATTGTCGGTGATATTAACTGTATCCTGGAGAAGCAGGCCCGAGCTGGATCCACAGAGTCTAATGTGGACGCTACCGGAAGTTTGTGGAATAAAATTTTGCAGGACTTTGCTTTGCAGGACGCTGTCACCAGGAAACCAGGTCCATTTACTTACCATGCCGATGACGGAAGAACGGATTCTCGTCTGGACTTTTTCTTTTTTTCTACTTCAGCAATGAAATGTGTCGATTATGCGCAGGAGAGAGTGTGGTTTTCAGATCACGAGTGTTTGTTGGGGGTTTTTGTTATAAATAATTTCTTTTATGGTAGAGGGGTATGGAAGATGAATGTCAGTTTTCTGAGTGATGAAAGGGTAAAAACTAGGTTTGGGAAAAAATATGGGTTTTGGGTTAGGAAGAAAAGTTCTTTCTCTAATGTGTGTGAATGGTGGGTATGGGTGAAAAAAAAGATTGGTGGGTTTTTTAGACAGATAGGATATAGAAGAGCGAGAAGGAAAAGATTGCAATATTCACGCTTTAATATGCGGATGACGTTCCTTCATCAATGTAAAAATTTGGGTATGGATGTAAGACACGATTTAGAAAAAACAAAAAAAGATATTAAGGAGTGGTTCCGAGAGAAAGGGAAAGAAATAATATTTAGGTCTAAGGTGGAGGTTAGAGATAATCACGAGAAGTGCACTAGATTTTTCTTTAAAAAAATGTGTGGTGGGAAAAGTGGTATGAATGTGTTATTGGATAAGGATGATAAAGAGGTGTTTGGTAAGGATGTGATTGATGTGGTGTCTGATTTTTATAAACAACTGTATGATGTGAAGAAGTGTGATCTGGGTGATGATGAGGAGTTTTTGGATATTGTGTGTAATTTTGTTCCTGAAAGTGAATGTGAGCTTTTGCTTGGTGAGATTATGGATGGTGAAGTAAAGGATGTGGTGGGAAGTATGGCCAAAAATAAGTCTCCAGGGATCGATGGAATACCAGCTGATTTCTATGGGAAATATTGGGATATAATTGGGAAGGATGTTATTGATGTTATGAGAGTGTTGTTTTCTGGGACGAATATGTGTGATGTGATGAAGAAGGGTATGGTAGTTCTGTTGCATAAAAAAGGAGATAAGAGACGGTTAGAAAACTGGCGACCAATTACTTTGCTGAATACGGATTATAAAATTTTTGCCAAGCTGATTGCGAATCGTATGAGAGATGTGATTGGGTGTGTAATTGATGAGGATCAGGTATGTGCGGTACCGAAAAGGAAATTGCATGAGAACGTGGCGTTGGTGCGGGACATGCTTGAGGATTGTAAGGGTCGGAATAAGAAGGTGATTGTGTGTGCGTTAGATTTTGAGAAAGCGTTTGATCGTGTGGCGCATGTGTTTTTGTTCAAAGTATTAGGGAGAATGGGTTTTCCGGTTCAGTTTGTGAGTTTGTTGAAGAAATTATACGCGAATGCAAAGAGTTGTGTGCAGGTGAATGGGTTTTTTTCAGAATCATTTAGTATTATGTCTGGTGTGCGACAGGGTTGTCCGTTGTCTCCCATCCTTTTTATTTGTGCGATTGAACCATTGTTGCAAATGATTAGAAATGATAAGGTTGTGAAAGGTTTGGTGGTGCCCGGGTGTGATGGAAAGCGTGTGAAAGCTTTGGGATATATGGATGATATTTGTGTATTGTGTGATTCAGTGTATGATATGTCCAGAGTGAAGTTGATTGTAAATATGTTTTGTATTGCGTCTGCTTTTAAAATAAATTGGGGTAAGAGCAAATTTAAAATTTTTTTCAGTAATGAGCGAGTGAGTGATTCTGATATGGAACAGGTGAATGGTGTGAAAATTTTGGGTATTGTGTTTGATGATGAGCTGAAAGGGAAAGAAAGTTGGGATGAGTTAGGTGGTAGGATTGTGAGAAAGTTGGAAATGTGGAGAATGAGGGATCTTTCTTTTTCGGGGAAGGTTTTAATTGTCAAAAGTATTATTCTACCTATGATTTTATATGTTGCTCTGGTTTTTCCTCCTGCTGTTGCTATGTTAAAAAAAGTGAATAGAGTTTTGTTCCTTTTTCTATGGGGGAGCGGGATTGAGAAGGCAAGGAGAGAAATTCTAATGAAAAGCAGACGTAATGGAGGCCTTGATTTCCCAAATTTGGAGATTTTCATTGGAATTAATTGTGTACGTTTTTTTGTAGAGCTTTTATTTAAGGAATCCAAGGCTTCCAGAATGTCTAAGTATCTAGCTGGAACGGTGATTCAGCGTCTAAGTTGGGAAAAAAGAAATTTATGTAAACCAATTGCTTTCCAGTGCACGGGGTGGTATTTGTATGTAGAAAAATTTATCAAAAAGTTCCAGCTAGAGGATGTAAGAATGGAGAGATTTTTGAGAGAAAAGAATGTTGTGAGAAGTATGTGTATGAATAATGTGATGTGTTCTGTAAATGGTTTGAATTCGATGGAGTCTAAGTCTGTGTGGAAGAAGATTGTTACGTTTGATGTGTCAAATAAGCAGAAAGATTTGTTATGGATGTCGGTACATGGAGTGTTGCCTGTAAGGAGTGTTCAGAAAAGAAGAGGTTTGGTTGCGTCTGAAAGGTGTCCGAGAGAAGGTTGTGGGGATGATGAGGATGTGAGTCATGTGTTCTGGTCGTGTAAGCATGCAAAGGATGTTTGGAAAAAGTTGAGTGGGTTGTGTGAAGAATTGACTGGTTTGAAGGTTTTGACGTATGAAATTGTCTTGTTTGGTTTGTGTAGTTTGGGTAGTGAAAAGGATAGAGTGTTGTGGATTTTTCTGACTTGTGTGAAAGAAGTATTGTGGAATACGAGGAATTTGAATGTGTATAAAAGAGAAGTATTTGAGATGGAGGATGTGGTTAGTATGGTATTGGCTAAATTGTATTTTTATTATAAATGGGATCTAGAAAGAGGTATGGATGCGGAAGGGATATGGCGAATGTTAAAATGGAGGTATTTAGTTTGAGGAATTTTGTTTGATTTATCTTGTATTTGATGGAAAAATAAAATAATGAACCAGAGTGATGAGATTTTTTGAAAAATAGAGAGGTGGTTTGAACAACTACAGTTCTCGGTTTTATTCAAAAAAACCTGAATGGTTTAATAAAAAAAAAAAAAAAAAAAAAAAAAAAAAAAATCTGTTCTTATCAGTTTAATATCTGATACGTCCCCTATCTGGGGACCATATATTAAATGGATTTTTAGAACAGGGAGATGGAAATAGAGCTTGCTCTGTCCACTCCACGCATTGACCTGGTATTGCAGTATTTCCAGGACCGGTGCACCCTTCCCTTATGTGTTGACTAAAATCAGATTCCAAAAGTGCTATTTGTGTTTGCTATTGTTTTTGTCTTTCTGATGGGATCTCCCCTTTTAATCCCATTATTTCAACACCTGTTGGACAATGCATTTGTACAGTCATGTGTGATAATGAGCTCATTTATTAAATGCAATTAATGAATACATTGCCACCTCTTGTTGTGTGTGTGTGTGTGTGTGTGTGTGTCTTCTGTGTTTCTGTGTTTCCGGCATTTCACATTGGAACAGCTCATTCACCTTCCTTGTCTTCTCTCCGCCCTCCCTCCTAGGTAAGTTAAAGAGCTGCACCTGAGCCAGCCACTGATTGATGCAGCACCACAGTCAAATAGTGGAGTGGAGTGGAGTAGGGGAACAGCAAACAGCCATTAAAGCAGCCAGCCGCCTACCCGCCACAATGGACCTACCTGTGTACACTAGATGGATGTGATGGAATGTACTGTCGTCCCTACATTTCAAGAAGAAGTAAGAATTGCAGTTGCAACAAACCCTTGCTTGCCTACAAAGAGAGCAGCAATTTGGATTTGTTACTTTGTTACCTGGAAGAATAACAAACTGTGCAAGGATGGAGGTTGTAGGAGCAAGGAGAAGTTGTCTGTAAAGTTGGTGGATGCTTATTTTCCATTTTGCAGTCCCTTGTCTCCCTCTTGTGGCCTCCTGGAGGCAAATAAATGTGCAAAAAAAAGACAGCCTGGCGGCCGGCTGTTGCAGTGTTGCCCTCTCAGGCAACACTGAGTGACTGACTGAGCCTCACCGTCTTATATAAAGTTCAGACGGAACTTTGCACGTGTCATAGTGGAGCCCTCAGGATTCCAGAGCCAGCTTTCTGACATCATAATGGGGCCTCAGAGATAGATAAAAGCCTGGGCCCAGGCAGTGTTGGTCAGTGCTGCTCAGCAGGCAGCACTGGACTGGATTAAAGCTGATACAAGGTGTGAAGGAACAAGGGGTGGCTGTGGGCATGCACTTGCTGCCGCTGCCAGTGTTTATCTGCATGGCAGGAGGGCATTTGGGCGTTGCCAGGAAGGCGTTTTTATGTAGATTCCTCCTCTTTCAGCACTGCATTGTGGTGCAAGCAAAAGAAGCAAATCCTGTGTAGCTTCCTCTCCGGCCTTTATTCACCTCCCTCCCGCTTAGTAGCTGTAAATGTGTGTGAGCCTGCAGGGCCCCATGGAATTGCCTAGGAGTAGGCTGAATCAATCGCTGCAAGGGGTGAACAGCAGTATGGGACAGGCTCGGGCAAGGCAAGGGCCGCTCGGGTTATCGCTTCTCGGCCTTTTGGCTAAGATCAAGTGTAGTATCTGTTCTTATCAGTCCTTGTAAGGATAGATAGCTCGGAGAACCACTGGGGGCTATAAACACTAGCTTAGCGATCCAAGAGCGTTCCAGACGAAGCCGGCGACGAACTGCGGAGAAGAACCACCGAAGACGAAGATCCAGAAGGGAGAAGCCGCCATCGGGGAAGAAGCTCCGGGAGATCGCTGCCGGGAAGAAGGAGAACTGCGACAGAGACCTTCGGAGAAGAGCCGCTGCTGAAGGGGATCTTTGAAGAAGCTCGGCCGCAGAAGAAGCTCGACGAGGAACCGCTGCGGAAGAAATTTCGTGGAAGAACCTCGGCCAGCAAGGAGAAGATTTGCATAGCTCCGCCCCCTTCGGGAAAGAGCTATCGAAGATCCTCCCCAAGCGACAGGAACAGCTGGAAGAAGCCATGGCCTCAACCAGCAACCCTGCCACCCAGAAGGAGAAGGCTGATGGACCAGGTGAGCCGGCCCAGGCCAGGACATCTCCTCCTGAAGCCTCCTCAAGCGGACAGGCCACCAGGAAGCCGAACCAGGCTGCTCCAACCCTGGAGCCCTGGATGAAGCAGACGGTGGCCCTGAAGCTGAAGGAGGTGGACGGGAGAGTGCCGGACATGACGGAAGAAGTGTTCTGCCAGAAGATGCTCCTGGACCAGGGCTTCGCTAAGCCGGAGACCATCAGCATCCAGGCCTTCATGACCGGGATGTTCTTCGTGACCTTCGCTTCGATCAACATCTGCAGAAGGTACTGGGAGATGGTGAAAGCGGCGAGGCCTGAATCCCCTTTCTCTCGCTTTGTGGGCAACTGCCCTGTCCAAAGAGAGGAAAGGCGGGTGACGGTCTCAATGCGGAACCCACACACCCCCGGCAAAGACATCACCACGCTCCTGAAGCGGTTCTGCACAGTGGTGAGGGAACCCACCCACATCCTGAACGGACTCGGCTTCTGGACTGGCAAGTGGTCGGTAATCGTCCGACTGAACAAGGATTCCAGCGCGGAAGACGGCCTCCAACACCTGCCCCAGTCATTCTCGCTGGGCAACTCCTACGGCCTCATCTACTACCCGGACATGCCGCAGATCTGCAGGAGATGCAGCAAGAAGGGTCATTCGGTGAAGGACTGCAAGGAGGACGCCTGCAAGAACTGCCGGGTAACAGGACACGAGACCAAAGACTGCCCGAAACGGACAATGTGCAACCTCTGCGGACAAGCAGCCCACTCCTACAAGGACTGCCCGAAGAGGGATCGATCCTGGGCAACTGTAGCGGCGAAAGCTCCGGCCAGAGGGAACCCCGCCCCAGCCAGAGCTCCAGCGGCGCAGAAGACCGGGAATAAGAAGGATGGTAAGAAGACGACAGTCCCTCCCCCCCGTCTCCCGGCCCTCCCTCGCCCTACCCTTCCCACCCTCCCTCGCCCGGCCCTCCCCACCCCCCCGTCCCCAACCCCTGTCACCCCCACTGAGGCTCTCACCTTCTCCTACCCACCCATCTCAGTGGTCCTGTCACCTGCACCTCTCCCAACCCAGCCTCCCTTCTCCCCAGCTCCAGCAGCACTAACATCTTCCCCTCCAGCTGCTGGAGTCCTCTCCCTGGAGGATTTTCCCCCTCTTGTCTCCTCAGGTGCCATCCAGAGGAAGAGAAAGGTGAGGGACAGCCCAGCGGCTGAGTCCTCAAAGCGACAAGTCGTGGAAATCTGCGAAGACTCCCTTGCGCAGCAGGAGGAAATGGAGCAGATGGTGGAGGAACTCGTGTCTGAACCTGAGGTCATCGACTTCACAACAGACATCCAGGTGGCTACAATCCTGGAACAATTTCTGTCAGAGGGCCTGCTGGATCTTTCGGACCCGCCAGGCGAGGAGGATCCGCCCGACCGGACTGGTAACTAAGGTGTATCGTTTGCACTAACCTTCTTTATTCTCCCCCATGGCTGCTAAACTTAACATCTTTAGCCTCAATGTGAGGAGTGTTAGAGATAGGACTAGATGTCAGATGGTGCTAACTTTTCTTTCCAAGCAGTCGAGTGATGTATTTATGCTGCAGGAATGTACTCTCCCCTCTTCCAGGTCATACCATCATCTGGCCAGGCAGTGGACCCATGGCCCGTCCTACTGGTCTGGTGGGGGCGACTGTAAGTCTGCAGGGGTTGCCATCCTGATTAGGGGAGGCGTATTTACTGTTGACTCTGTCCAGGAGCTCGCCTGCGGCCGCTTGTTGGTCGTAGACGGTTCCTGGGCAGGAGAGCCGATTAGGCTCATCAACGTGTACGCCCCCCCTATGAAGGCTGAGCGCCTGGAACTATTCCAGACCCTGCGGACCCAGCTCGCCACCACTAGGGCAGTGGTGATGGCCGGGGACTTCAACTGCCCCATCGAAGAGGATGGACGAAGTTCCGGCACTTCAATCAAGCTGGATGTCAGTTCCAAACTGCTTATCGAGATGGTAACCGAAGCATCCTTGCAGGACGTTGTGGGCTCCATGGGGATCGGCTCTGTGAACTATTCATGGAGCCGACCCGATGGCTCACTTCGTTCTCGGATTGACTTTGTGTTCACCTCCCGGGCAGTCAAGCAGCATGGGCACTCCATGGTCCCCTGCTTCTTCTCTGACCACAGGGCCATTCTCTTCCAGGGTGCCATCGGCCACGGTTTTCCTCCCGGCCCTGGCTCCTGGAAGCTGAATTGTGCCCTGCTGGAAAGAGAGGAGGTACTGGCGGAACTTAGAGACGCCTATATTGTTTGGAGGAATGATAAAGTTTTCTTTGACAAAACCTGTGACTGGTGGGAATATGTTAAAGTTGAATTTCGTTGTTTCTTTCAGGCAAAAAGTCGCCAACAGGCGTGTGAGAGGAAGAGAGACTTCAG
The DNA here is from genome assembly GCF_050947455.1 of Rhinoderma darwinii. Classification (NCBI taxonomy): domain Eukaryota; kingdom Metazoa; phylum Chordata; class Amphibia; order Anura; family Rhinodermatidae; genus Rhinoderma; species Rhinoderma darwinii. Next base: position 616,463 of record NW_027461785.1, read on the forward strand.
AGAGATGCAGCGTCAGCTGCGATCCCTGCAAGACCTCCTTCAATGTGGCTGGGACGTCAGGAAGGAGCTGGAGGAAGCCAAAAAGGGCCTGAAAGGGCACTTTGAGGAGGAATCCAAGCGAATTGTCTTTCGTTCCAAGGTGGAGAACCTGGAGAAGGGTGAGAAATGTAACTCGTTCTTTTTCAGGAAACTCCATGCCGGCCACACGCCCCTGAAGGAACTCCGAGATGAGACCGGAAACATGCATTCTGGGAAGAAGGAGGTGATGGGAGTCGTCACAGACTACTACCGAAGCCTCTACTCCCGGAAAACCACTGACCCCGAAGCCGCCGATAAATTCCTGTCAGGTATCACTAATCATCTTGATCCTGCAGGTACGGAGGCTATGGACGTACCCCTGACGGTGGAGGAACTGCTCTCTGCCGCTAAATCCTTCAGACCCGGCAGGACCCCGGGCAGTGATGGTCTCCCAGCAGAGCTCTATGTAGCGCTGGGGGACTTGATCTGTCCGGACCTGCTGGAGCTCTATGAGGAGATGGTGGTGGAGGGTAGAATGCCACCGTCCTTGAGAGAAGGCATGATCACGATCTTGTATAAGCGGAAGGGGGAGAGATGTGACCTGAAAAACTGGCGTCCCATCTCTCTCCTGAACGTGGACTACAAGATCCTCGCCAAAGTATTGACCAACAGACTGAAGGTTGTCATCGGACGGATCATCGGATCGGACCAAACCTGCGGCATTCCTGGCCGTAGGGTGGCCGACAGTCTTGCCCTGGTGAGGGACACGGTGCATTACATGCAAAGCCGCCGTACACACGCGGCCCTGGTCAGTCTGGATCAAGAGAAGGCTTTTGACCGGGTCTCTCACGAATTCATGGGTAAGGCTCTGCGTAGGCTGCGGCTTGGCAGGTTGTTCTGTTTGTATGTTAACCTGATGTATTGCGACATTTACAGCTCGGTGCTGGTGAACGGCTGGAAGACTGACCCCTTTCCTGTATCGTCTGGGGTTAGACAAGGCTGTCCTCTTTCACCTCTCCTTTTTGTTTGTGTTATAGAGCTCTTCGCAGAGGCTATCCGGCAGAATGGAGAGATCAGAGGGATCACCGCACCAGGTCCAGGACACTTCGAGGTCAAATGCTCGCTGTACATGGACGACGTGACCGTCTTCTGCACTGACCAGAGTTCGGTGACTGCACTCGTCCAGACCTGCGAGGAGTTCGGACGCGCTTCAGGGGCAAAAGTCAACTGCGGGAAGTCGGAAGCCATGCTCTTCGGAAAGTGGTACCTGCCTTCTCCTGCCTCCTTCCCTTTTACTATCAAGCCGGACTTCATCAAAATTCTGGGAGTCTGGTTCGGTAAGGAAGGTGCAGCCCTAAAGTCGTGGGAAGAACGCTTGGCCAAAGTCAACCAAAGGATCGGACTGTGGAGCCTCAGACAACTCACTATTGAGGGCAAAGCAATGGTCCTGCGTAACGAAGTCTTGCCTGTGCTACAATACACTGCACAGGCATGGCCCCCTCTTGCAACGGTCTCGAGGGCCATTACCAGGACTGTGTTTCGCTTCATCTGGGGCTCGAAAATGGACAGAGTAAAGCGGACTGTTATGTACAAGGAGCCCCGCAAAGGTGGGAAGGGTATACCCGACATTCCCACTCTGCTGCGGATCGCTTTTGCATGTGACTGTGTTCGTAGGACTCTGAGGACAGCAAACGGCTCTGCGGGCAAGGCCATGTCCCGCTACTTCCTCCTTCCCCTCTGGCGAGGTTTTGGCTGGGACAAGTGGGACAGCTCCTTCCCTTACAACTGGCACGCTCCCTGGTTCTACGGAGATGTTGTCCGGTTTGTGAGGGAGCATCAACTGGAGGGTCTTAAGCCCGACTTGTGGAAACCTAAGACGATCCACAAGCACATCAGAGCAAAGGACTCACTGGAGTTTGTTCCAGGGCTTCATGCCGACACGTTGGAGACTGTTTGGACTAACGTGTCATCTGGCAGGTTGACCAACGGGCACAAGGACATTTCATGGATGGCCATCCAGGGAGGACTGCCTCTTAGGTCATTCATGCATGCCCGCAACCTGTGCAAGACCCGGTACTGCCCCAGGTGCCCCTTCACGGAGGAAACATCTTTGCACATTTTCTGGCAGTGCCCCTTTGCACAGGGTCTGTTGAAAGCCTTGGAACATGAACTCAAGGACTCAGTACCCAGGAACAGACTGTCGTACCGCTCGGTACTTTATGGACTATTTCCTGGGAATACCACGGATGGAGCAATCCAGGAAGCCTGGCGCCTTATGAACTGCTTTAAGGACGCTATATGGTTTGCCAGAAACCGTCTGATTTTGCGGAGAGAGAGTGTGTCCGTCCAGGACTGCCGCAGGCTGATCCACAGCCTGCTCAGAGACTATTCCACCTGGGACAGCCCGGACGTCGATGAGGAAGAGGACTGATACTCCCCTTCCCCCCACTCTCCCTTCTTGTGTGTTGTCTTTCAATAAAGCTTCGGGCCTGTGATTTCCCCCTTCCCTACCCCCTCCTACCCACTCCCCTATCCCATCACTTGTCTGTAATGCTTTGTTGTTTGGCTTTAGTGAATGCAAGAATGTTAGTGTAGCATGTGGTGTAATGTATAGCATAGGCTAGCCTGTACTGTGTATTATACTGTCATGTTATGTTTGACGACTGTTATTATTTATTATTTGCTGCTTCATGGCTTGCGCTGTGTCGCAGTAATGTTTGTATGATGACGATTGATTGTCAATAAAGCATTTTTCAATCAAAAATCTGTTCTTATCAGTTTAATATCTGATACGTCCCCTATCTGGGGACCATATATTAAATGGATTTTTAGAACAGGGAGATGGAAATAGAGCTTGCTCTGTCCACTCCACGCATTGACCTGGTATTGCAGTATTTCCAGGACCGGTGCACCCTTCCCTTATGTGTTGACTAAAATCAGATTCCAAAAGTGCTATTTGTGTTTGCTATTGTTTTTGTCTTTCTGATGGGATCTCCCCTTTTAATCCCATTATTTCAACACCTGTTGGACAATGCATTTGTACAGTCATGTGTGATAATGAGCTCATTTATTAAATGCAATTAATGAATACATTGCCACCTCTTGTTGTGTGTGTGTGTGTGTGTGTGTGTGTCTTCTGTGTTTCTGTGTTTCCGGCATTTCACATTGGAACAGCTCATTCACCTTCCTTGTCTTCTCTCCGCCCTCCCTCCTAGGTAAGTTAAAGAGCTGCACCTGAGCCAGCCACTGATTGATGCAGCACCACAGTCAAATAGTGGAGTGGAGTGGAGTAGGGGAACAGCAAACAGCCATTAAAGCAGCCAGCCGCCTACCCGCCACAATGGACCTACCTGTGTACACTAGATGGATGTGATGGAATGTACTGTCGTCCCTACATTTCAAGAAGAAGTAAGAATTGCAGTTGCAACAAACCCTTGCTTGCCTACAAAGAGAGCAGCAATTTGGATTTGTTACTTTGTTACCTGGAAGAATAACAAACTGTGCAAGGATGGAGGTTGTAGGAGCAAGGAGAAGTTGTCTGTAAAGTTGGTGGATGCTTATTTTCCATTTTGCAGTCCCTTGTCTCCCTCTTGTGGCCTCCTGGAGGCAAATAAATGTGCAAAAAAAAGACAGCCTGGCGGCCGGCTGTTGCAGTGTTGCCCTCTCAGGCAACACTGAGTGACTGACTGAGCCTCACCGTCTTATATAAAGTTCAGACGGAACTTTGCACGTGTCATAGTGGAGCCCTCAGGATTCCAGAGCCAGCTTTCTGACATCATAATGGGGCCTCAGAGATAGATAAAAGCCTGGGCCCAGGCAGTGTTGGTCAGTGCTGCTCAGCAGGCAGCACTGGACTGGATTAAAGCTGATACAAGGTGTGAAGGAACAAGGGGTGGCTGTGGGCATGCACTTGCTGCCGCTGCCAGTGTTTATCTGCATGGCAGGAGGGCATTTGGGCGTTGCCAGGAAGGCGTTTTTATGTAGATTCCTCCTCTTTCAGCACTGCATTGTGGTGCAAGCAAAAGAAGCAAATCCTGTGTAGCTTCCTCTCCGGCCTTTATTCACCTCCCTCCCGCTTAGTAGCTGTAAATGTGTGTGAGCCTGCAGGGCCCCATGGAATTGCCTAGGAGTAGGCTGAATCAATCGCTGCAAGGGGTGAACAGCAGTATGGGACAGGCTCGGGCAAGGCAAGGGCCGCTCGGGTTATCGCTTCTCGGCCTTTTGGCTAAGATCAAGTGTAGTACCTGCTCAAGCTGAGGTTAGTAATCATCCCTGCCGGTGGTACGTGGGCCATCGTAGGGGGATGACAGAACGCCGAGGTGAGGGCAGGGAACCACAACGGTCATCGCTCTGGTGTACGCATTTGGTTTAAAGGTACCATTTGTAGGTGACCAGGCGACCGCCGGATCGAGGTCAGGAGGTCGGGTAGTTTGAAAGCCCGAGTTGCTATGTGCCCCAGGGCTGGTGACCCTGGGGTGCCCTAACTCACTGGGGGTGGGATCCCACTGAGTGAAGGCACACTTGCACGCACTCTTCTTTCACACTTTTAAGCACACACCTTTATTCTCCCGGCCTTCTGGCTGGGAGATGAGGAATTTTTATATACCTGGCGGATGTCCAGGCTGTATCACAGCGCACATCCACTTATTTAATTTTGTTTTTCACTGTGTGTTTGTCACGTTTGTCACAAGGATTTTGGGATGCGGTGCCCTTTTGGGACCCTCCTGAGGTCTAGGGGGAAAATGTGTGGCCTTCTGGTTCCTTTTTCCCCTGCAACCCGGCCTCCCTTCTTCGGAGGGGAGGTGCAACTAGGATGCAGGCTCCTAGGTGGACACTGGGGTGGCAGCCCAGGTAGAAGCCTAGGAGTGTGTTTGGGTCTCCCTAAGCTTCGGCGAGGGGGGACCATCGATCCTTGATCCTCTAGGCCTATGGTTTGGAGGGTCAGGGAATGGTTATGCGGGGCCTCTCTCTTTTAAGAGAAGGGCTGCGATAGACCGCATCCTTGTGCACTTTTTGTGTGGCACCTCTGCACTTTTTATGCACTTGGGTGATAGAAAGCACGGCTCGGGCTTTTAAAAAAAAAAAAAAAAAATCTGTTCTTATCAGTTTAATATCTGATACGTCCCCTATCTGGGGACCATATATTAAATGGATTTTTAGAACAGGGAGATGGAAATAGAGCTTGCTCTGTCCACTCCACGCATTGACCTGGTATTGCAGTATTTCCAGGACCGGTGCACCCTTCCCTTATGTGTTGACTAAAATCAGATTCCAAAAGTGCTATTTGTGTTTGCTATTGTTTTTGTCTTTCTGATGGGATCTCCCCTTTTAATCCCATTATTTCAACACCTGTTGGACAATGCATTTGTACAGTCATGTGTGATAATGAGCTCATTTATTAAATGCAATTAATGAATACATTGCCACCTCTTGTTGTGTGTGTGTGTGTGTGTGTGTGTGTCTTCTGTGTTTCTGTGTTTCCGGCATTTCACATTGGAACAGCTCATTCACCTTCCTTGTCTTCTCTCCGCCCTCCCTCCTAGGTAAGTTAAAGAGCTGCACCTGAGCCAGCCACTGATTGATGCAGCACCACAGTCAAATAGTGGAGTGGAGTGGAGTAGGGGAACAGCAAACAGCCATTAAAGCAGCCAGCCGCCTACCCGCCACAATGGACCTACCTGTGTACACTAGATGGATGTGATGGAATGTACTGTCGTCCCTACATTTCAAGAAGAAGTAAGAATTGCAGTTGCAACAAACCCTTGCTTGCCTACAAAGAGAGCAGCAATTTGGATTTGTTACTTTGTTACCTGGAAGAATAACAAACTGTGCAAGGATGGAGGTTGTAGGAGCAAGGAGAAGTTGTCTGTAAAGTTGGTGGATGCTTATTTTCCATTTTGCAGTCCCTTGTCTCCCTCTTGTGGCCTCCTGGAGGCAAATAAATGTGCAAAAAAAAGACAGCCTGGCGGCCGGCTGTTGCAGTGTTGCCCTCTCAGGCAACACTGAGTGACTGACTGAGCCTCACCGTCTTATATAAAGTTCAGACGGAACTTTGCACGTGTCATAGTGGAGCCCTCAGGATTCCAGAGCCAGCTTTCTGACATCATAATGGGGCCTCAGAGATAGATAAAAGCCTGGGCCCAGGCAGTGTTGGTCAGTGCTGCTCAGCAGGCAGCACTGGACTGGATTAAAGCTGATACAAGGTGTGAAGGAACAAGGGGTGGCTGTGGGCATGCACTTGCTGCCGCTGCCAGTGTTTATCTGCATGGCAGGAGGGCATTTGGGCGTTGCCAGGAAGGCGTTTTTATGTAGATTCCTCCTCTTTCAGCACTGCATTGTGGTGCAAGCAAAAGAAGCAAATCCTGTGTAGCTTCCTCTCCGGCCTTTATTCACCTCCCTCCCGCTTAGTAGCTGTAAATGTGTGTGAGCCTGCAGGGCCCCATGGAATTGCCTAGGAGTAGGCTGAATCAATCGCTGCAAGGGGTGAACAGCAGTATGGGACAGGCTCGGGCAAGGCAAGGGCCGCTCGGGTTATCGCTTCTCGGCCTTTTGGCTAAGACCAAGTGTATTTATACAGGAGGTTTTGTCAGAAGGTGCCTGGGGTACCCGGCTACTTGGCCTGGGGGGATCGTCACAGGTTTATCGCCTTGACTTCACCCCCCTGCAGCTATTGGGTAGTCGGACTAGTCCTCAGGCAACGAGAAGGGATCACTAGGCGGACGGCTTGCGCCGGACGGCCTAGAAGGGCGAATCCTTGTCGGGACAAGCTGAAAATGCCGTTTGCGTACGGATTCGTGACTGGGGAAACCCAGTTGCGACAATCTATCCGGATTGAGGTCGAGGAGAAACATCGCCAGCGGAAGAACCTGAAGTTCATAGTAGGGGAAATCCTGCTTGGCTTCTTCGGCCTCAGACGGGAGAACATCCTGTGTCTTAATGACCAGGAAGGCCGCGGACGATATACCATCTCCTTTTGTACCGCGGCCTGCTGCGACACCATCTGTGCAGCCCTGTCTGGTGCGGACCAGACAGAAGAGCGCCTGGACGGGCTCTATTTCGCATTCCTCTACGGGGAGGAATCTATTCCACTTGTCGTGGTGATGCACAGCCCGTTTGTCCCTGCCAGGGACATTGAGATCTTTCTTGGGCGATACTGTCGAGAAATCCACTTCAGCCATGAAGTTAAAAATGCGGAAGGCTTCTGGAATGGAAAGCGGAAGTATTTTGTGAAATTCTTCCAAGACCCAAATGGCATACGAGGCTTTATACATCCGCCAGCCAACTTTGCCATTGGGAGGAACCGGGGATATCTCTTTTACCCCCAGATGCCTCGGTTCTGCTGGAACTGCCAGTCGTATGGACATACGAAAGACGCATGCAGTGAGGGTCATGTCATACGCTGTAATAAATGTGGAGGCCTTGGGCACGTGGCCTCCAAATGCAGTTCCAGCACCATGTGTAACCTGTGCGGGGAGACAGGACACATGTACAAAGAATGTCCAAAGAGAACGCAGTCATTGAGGGGTGAACCCAAACCTGGGCCACCCCGACCGGGGCCAGGGCAGCAGCCTGCAACAGGTGCGGGCACTGCTGGTAATGCCCCGGGACCCACCGAAGGGTCAGGGCCAATACCCTCCGGGCCACGTGTGGAGGGTGGTCCTAGGGATTCCAAGGGGGCCGAGCAGGGCTGTTCTAGCTCTGTAATGAAGGCCCCAAGCTCCAACCCGGAGCCGGTCGGCAAAAAGTCTCGCCGGTCCTCGATACCCACAAAAGGGGACTGGGCAGAGACGGCGGCTGGTGAAGAGCCAAATAAGGAGTCCAGACGTAGGGGCTCCTTGCGGGATACCCCAAGCACCAGCCGCCGCCGATCGGCCGGGCAGCTAGAGTCGGTCCCTCTTGTCACGCCAATAGAGGGTCGGATGCTGACGGCTTTAGATGCAGTAGGCGGAATGATAAGGAAGAAGGAAGGGACCTCACAGGCTCCTGAGCAACCCAAGACGACCAGCGATCCGGAGGAACCTGTAGCCGCACCTGAGGTAGCAGTGGCCGGAGATCGTGACGGAGATGACATCAGCCAGGAGACCGAGGTGACGTCGAGTGAGGAGGACGAGGACGAGACGACGATGGATTTATCCAGTACGGGGAAGAGGTCAAGAGAGGAGGAGGTGTCTACAATAAAGAGGAAAACGTTATGCCGCAGTTCGGACGAAAGCGAATTCAGGGGAAGGGTCGGGTCGAAACATCTGTCCGGCTCTGACCCTGTGAACATCGTGGAGTTCGCGTCCCCGGATGCGGGGCAGCCTGACTCCCAGAGTATATCGGAGTCGGGCTCCTCAGAAGTGGACACTGACTCTCCATAAACTATGCCTTGTAGTACCCTAAAATTCTCCTCACTGAATGTGAGGTCCCTAAAGAGCCCTGTTCGCAGGGCTGCTTTGTTTTCTTACCTTGAGACTATGGACTTTGATTTTTGCCTACTGCAGGAGTGTGGAATCCCTAACAGCATGGACTATATGGATCTAAAACAAGATTGGAAGCTGGGCCCTTCGGTGTGGTCTGGAGCCAATGACTGTCGTTCTACAGGTGTGGGATTACTCTGCCGTGGCCATTTTATTTCTATACAAAATGTGATTGAGATTATGCCCGGCAGAGCTGTTTTAACCCACCTGCACATTAATGGACTTTTAATTCGTATTTTAAATGTGTATGCCCCTCCTGACAAACAGGAGCGGGCAGAACTTTTTAATATTTTACCACTGTTTTGTGTTGGGTCTGCCCCCCTGCTGGTAGGGGGTGATTTTAACTGCATAAGAGAAGGAGAGTGCCGGCAGGGGGGTGATGCAAATAGGAAAGACCACACTACCTACCTGCTCAAAAATTTTATTGATGATTTTAAATTACGCGATTGCTGGAAGGATCTCTTGCCAGGAGACGCAGGCGCCACATGGTCTAATGGAAGAGTGAGCTCCAGAATCGATTTTATTTTTGCCTCCCATGATTTTACCCCTCAAAAATGCATGCTTTTAAATAACATCTTTTCAGATCATAAACTCCTAAATGTGTCTCTGGAGCTGGAGGGAGAGCAAAAAGTAAGTAAGGGCCTCTGGAGGTTGAACGCCACGCTCCTGGAGGACCCTGAAATTAAAAATGAGTTTGTGCGGACCTACCAGTGCTGGCAATTACAGAGAAAACCCCACGGGACCATGCTGCACTGGTGGGAGGGCATTAAACCAAAAATTAAATTATTTTTTATCCGAGCAGGTAGGAAGAAAGCCAGAGAAAAGAAACAGTGGTTTTATGTTCTTAATAAGCGTCTACATGTGCTTTTTAAATTGAAGGATGTTGGGTTTGATGTGGATTCTGATATTTTAAACTTAAAAGCTGAAATAAAAAAATGTCTTGATGATAAAGGTAAACAAATAATTTTTAACTCCCACGTGAAGCATCTAGAAGAAGACGAGAAGTGCTCCCGATTCTTTTTTAAAAAGGTAAACGACAAAAGAGACGCTATTTTAAACCTAGAAGGGGAGACTTCCGTGGGAGGAATGTTAAAGGCAGCTTTTAATTTTTACCAACTCCTTTTTAGTAAAAAAGCCATTGATGAATCCTTTTTAAATCATGCTCTTAACTCCCTTGATTTTAAGTTAGATACTTTGGACCAGGAGGTTTTATCCCGGGATCTTAATTTGGAGGAACTTTTATTTGTTTTTAAAAGTTTTTCAGCGGGAAAGGCCCCTGGGGAGGATGGGTTGCCTATTGAATTTTATCTAACTTTTTGGGATGTTTTAAAAGAGGATATGATTTTATTATATAAAGAGGCTTTTATTGTAGAAGAGCTGCCCCCTTCTTGGAGAAGGGGGATTGTGTCCCTAATTTTTAAAAATAAGGGTGGAAAGGACCAGCTCAAAAATTGGCGCCCGATTACGCTTTTAAATGTAGATTATAAAATTTTAGCCAAACTGATAGCGGTCCGTTTTAAACCTTTTATCAGTAAATTAATCCACCCAAATCAGGTCTGTGGGGTACCTGGTAGATCTATCACTGAGTCCCTTAATATTTTAAGAGATGTTATTTGGTATTTTAAAGATCGAGGCCAAAACCTTGCTATTTTATCCCTTGATTTTGAAAAGGCCTTTGATAGAGTGTCCCATGAGTTCCTTTTTATGGTGCTTAAAAAAATGGCGGTGCCTGATTTTATTATAAGTCGTGTTATGCTTTTATATCGGTCCTGTTTTAGTGAGATTTCTATAAATGGATTTTTAACTAGTGGTGTTCCTCTTTTATCTGGAGTCAAGCAAGGGTGCCCATTGTCTCCCCTACTATTTATTTGCGCAATGGAGCCCCTTTTAGCCATGCTCAGGAACGATAAAGTTATTAGAGGCGCCCCAATACCTGGTGGGAGGGGCAACCAAGTAAAGGTATTAAGCTACATGGATGATGTGACAATTCTGTGCCCCGATTCATCATCCATGAGGAGGGCGCTGAGGAACACCACCTTTTTCTGCGAAGCTTCTGGTTTTAAACTTAATATTGATAAATGTGAGTGTTTTAATATAGGAGGCTGGGATTCCTCCCTGACCCCAGGAGTCAGAATGCAGAAGGACCAGATTAAAATTTTAGGGATTGTTTTTAATCAGGCGAACAATGGGACCTCTAACTGGGACTCAGTGATAGCAAAAATAGAGAAGAAGGTTTTAATGTGGAATCTTAGGAGCCTCACGATGGAGGGGAAAATTTTAATCATAAAAATGGTTTTAATCCCAATAATGCTCTATGTGGCCATGGTTTTCCCTCCATCCATTTTATATATTAAAAAGCTAACACGCATTTGTTTTATGTTTCTGTGGGGCTCCAAGATGGAAAAATTAAAGCGTGATTTTATGTATAAAGGTAAAGACAATGGCGGGAGAGATGTTCCTAACCTTTTTACATTTTTTTATATCAAATATTTCTGCTTCTGTTTTAAAATGTTTAAATCCGATGGCATTTTTAGCTGCTTTTTAAAATACGCAGCGGGCATGGTTTTTAAACGTTGGGCTCGTATCTCCCTAAATTCTCCTGTGCTTCTGTGTCCCCCAAAACACTATGTGGTGCTAGAAAAGACTGTTAGGCTCCTGAGCCTCCAAGAATTGGAGCCTGACATATTGGGGGACCAGAGAAAGGTGTCGATGGCGTGCAGACACGGAGAAGAGACAGTGGCAGTGTCCAATTTCTCGCAGGCAAGGTCCAAGCAAGTGTGGCGAAATGTGTACGGGAAATATCTTGCAAATGTGCATAAGGACCTTGCCTGGGCAATCGTCCACCAGTGCCTCCCTACACGTGCATTCCAACATAGGCGAGGACTGGTGGCGAGAGCCAAGTGCCCACGAGATAGGTGCGGAAATGATGAAACAGTAATGCACTTGTTCTGGAACTGCCACTATGCACAGGAGGTATGGAGGAAAGCCGGCCTTTTACTAAAATGGATCTGTGGTCTTAAAGATTTTAAGTACGAATACGTTTTTTATGGCCTTTTTACCTGCCCATCATTCAGACAGCAGATGATCTGCTGGATGATTATTAATTGTTTTAAAAATGCCATCTGGAAGGTTAGGAACATTCTTCTTTTTAAACGTGATTTTATTGACATTACAGACTGTGTCAAGATTGCGTTAAGTGAGCTGTATGTATACTACCTCAGAGACAAAAAAAATCTAGGAGCAAAAGAAGCGGCATCCATGTGGTGTCTGTCTCTGTGGAACACGATTACCATGTAAATAATTTATGTATTTGTAATTGTGATTTTACTGCTTGTTTTATCCTGCCATTGTCAGATTTTTAAAGAAACCTTCTTCTCGTTAAAAATTTATTGCTTTTATCATTTTAATGAAATGTATTAAAAATAAACATTTTATTACTGAAGTTATTTTACAAAAAGGTTTTAATGAAATGAATTAAAAAACATTTTGTTACTGAATTTTATTAAAGAAAAATGTACAAACATATAATTTATTACAGAATTGAATTACACAAAAATTATTTTTTGAAATGTACAACAAGCATTTTATTACTGAATTTTATTTTATGAAAATGTATTCTCTGTATATATATATGTGTCAATAAAATTTTGTTGAAACCTTATCTGTTCTTATCAGTTTAATATCTGATACGTCCCCTATCTGGGGACCATATATTAAATGGATTTTTAGAACAGGGAGATGGAAATAGAGCTTGCTCTGTCCACTCCACGCATTGACCTGGTATTGCAGTATTTCCAGGACCGGTGCACCCTTCCCTTATGTGTTGACTAAAATCAGATTCCAAAAGTGCTATTTGTGTTTGCTATTGTTTTTGTCTTTCTGATGGGATCTCCCCTTTTAATCCCATTATTTCAACACCTGTTGGACAATGCATTTGTACAGTCATGTGTGATAATGAGCTCATTTATTAAATGCAATTAATGAATACATTGCCACCTCTTGTTGTGTGTGTGTGTGTGTGTGTGTGTGTCTTCTGTGTTTCTGTGTTTCCGGCATTTCACATTGGAACAGCTCATTCACCTTCCTTGTCTTCTCTCCGCCCTCCCTCCTAGGTAAGTTAAAGAGCTGCACCTGAGCCAGCCACTGATTGATGCAGCACCACAGTCAAATAGTGGAGTGGAGTGGAGTAGGGGAACAGCAAACAGCCATTAAAGCAGCCAGCCGCCTACCCGCCACAATGGACCTACCTGTGTACACTAGATGGATGTGATGGAATGTACTGTCGTCCCTACATTTCAAGAAGAAGTAAGAATTGCAGTTGCAACAAACCCTTGCTTGCCTACAAAGAGAGCAGCAATTTGGATTTGTTACTTTGTTACCTGGAAGAATAACAAACTGTGCAAGGATGGAGGTTGTAGGAGCAAGGAGAAGTTGTCTGTAAAGTTGGTGGATGCTTATTTTCCATTTTGCAGTCCCTTGTCTCCCTCTTGTGGCCTCCTGGAGGCAAATAAATGTGCAAAAAAAAGACAGCCTGGCGGCCGGCTGTTGCAGTGTTGCCCTCTCAGGCAACACTGAGTGACTGACTGAGCCTCACCGTCTTATATAAAGTTCAGACGGAACTTTGCACGTGTCATAGTGGAGCCCTCAGGATTCCAGAGCCAGCTTTCTGACATCATAATGGGGCCTCAGAGATAGATAAAAGCCTGGGCCCAGGCAGTGTTGGTCAGTGCTGCTCAGCAGGCAGCACTGGACTGGATTAAAGCTGATACAAGGTGTGAAGGAACAAGGGGTGGCTGTGGGCATGCACTTGCTGCCGCTGCCAGTGTTTATCTGCATGGCAGGAGGGCATTTGGGCGTTGCCAGGAAGGCGTTTTTATGTAGATTCCTCCTCTTTCAGCACTGCATTGTGGTGCAAGCAAAAGAAGCAAATCCTGTGTAGCTTCCTCTCCGGCCTTTATTCACCTCCCTCCCGCTTAGTAGCTGTAAATGTGTGTGAGCCTGCAGGGCCCCATGGAATTGCCTAGGAGTAGGCTGAATCAATCGCTGCAAGGGGTGAACAGCAGTATGGGACAGGCTCGGGCAAGGCAAGGGCCGCTCGGGTTATCGCTTCTCGGCCTTTTGGCTAAGATCAAGTGTAGTATCTGTTCTTATCAGTTTAATATCTGATACGTCCCCTATCTGGGGACCATATATTAAATGGATTTTTAGAACAGGGAGATGGAAATAGAGCTTGCTCTGTCCACTCCACGCATTGACCTGGTATTGCAGTATTTCCAGGACCGGTGCACCCTTCCCTTATGTGTTGACTAAAATCAGATTCCAAAAGTGCTATTTGTGTTTGCTATTGTTTTTGTCTTTCTGATGGGATCTCCCCTTTTAATCCCATTATTTCAACACCTGTTGGACAATGCATTTGTACAGTCATGTGTGATAATGAGCTCATTTATTAAATGCAATTAATGAATACATTGCCACCTCTTGTTGTGTGTGTGTGTGTGTGTGTGTGTGTCTTCTGTGTTTCTGTGTTTCCGGCATTTCACATTGGAACAGCTCATTCACCTTCCTTGTCTTCTCTCCGCCCTCCCTCCTAGGTAAGTTAAAGAGCTGCACCTGAGCCAGCCACTGATTGATGCAGCACCACAGTCAAATAGTGGAGTGGAGTGGAGTAGGGGAACAGCAAACAGCCATTAAAGCAGCCAGCCGCCTACCCGCCACAATGGACCTACCTGTGTACACTAGATGGATGTGATGGAATGTACTGTCGTCCCTACATTTCAAGAAGAAGTAAGAATTGCAGTTGCAACAAACCCTTGCTTGCCTACAAAGAGAGCAGCAATTTGGATTTGTTACTTTGTTACCTGGAAGAATAACAAACTGTGCAAGGATGGAGGTTGTAGGAGCAAGGAGAAGTTGTCTGTAAAGTTGGTGGATGCTTATTTTCCATTTTGCAGTCCCTTGTCTCCCTCTTGTGGCCTCCTGGAGGCAAATAAATGTGCAAAAAAAAGACAGCCTGGCGGCCGGCTGTTGCAGTGTTGCCCTCTCAGGCAACACTGAGTGACTGACTGAGCCTCACCGTCTTATATAAAGTTCAGACGGAACTTTGCACGTGTCATAGTGGAGCCCTCAGGATTCCAGAGCCAGCTTTCTGACATCATAATGGGGCCTCAGAGATAGATAAAAGCCTGGGCCCAGGCAGTGTTGGTCAGTGCTGCTCAGCAGGCAGCACTGGACTGGATTAAAGCTGATACAAGGTGTGAAGGAACAAGGGGTGGCTGTGGGCATGCACTTGCTGCCGCTGCCAGTGTTTATCTGCATGGCAGGAGGGCATTTGGGCGTTGCCAGGAAGGCGTTTTTATGTAGATTCCTCCTCTTTCAGCACTGCATTGTGGTGCAAGCAAAAGAAGCAAATCCTGTGTAGCTTCCTCTCCGGCCTTTATTCACCTCCCTCCCGCTTAGTAGCTGTAAATGTGTGTGAGCCTGCAGGGCCCCATGGAATTGCCTAGGAGTAGGCTGAATCAATCGCTGCAAGGGGTGAACAGCAGTATGGGACAGGCTCGGGCAAGGCAAGGGCCGCTCGGGTTATCGCTTCTCGGCCTTTTGGCTAAGATCAAGTGTAGTATCTGTTCTTATCAGTCCTTGTAAGGATAGATAGCTCGGAGAACCACTGGGGGCTATAAACACTAGCTTAGCGATCCAAGAGCGTTCCAGACGAAGCCGGCGACGAACTGCGGAGAAGAACCAGCGAAGACGACGATCCAGAAGGGAGAAGCCGCCATCGGGGAAGAAGCTCCGGGAGATCGCTGCCGGGAAGAAGAAGGAGAACTTCGGAGAAGAGCCGCTGCTGAAGGGGATCTTCGAAGAAGCTCGGCCGCAGAAGAAGAAGCTCGACGAGGAACTGCTGCGGAAGAAATTTCGTGGAAGAACCTCGGCCAGCAAGGAGAAGATTTGCATAGCTCCGCCCCCTTCGGGAAAGAGCTATCGAAGATCCTCCCCAAGCGACAGGAACAGCTGGAAGAAGCCATGGCCTCAACCAGCAACCCTGCCACCCAGAAGAAGAAGGCTGATGGACCAGGTGAGCCGACCCAGGCCAGGACATCTCCTCCTGAAGCCTCCTCAAGCCAACAGGCCACCAGGAAGCCGAACCAGGCTGCTCCAACCCTGGAGCCCTGGATGAAGCAGACGGTGGCCCTGAAGCTGAAGGAGGTGGACGGGAGAGTGCCGGACATGACGGAAGAAGTGTTCTGCCAGAAGATGCTCCTGGACCAGGGCTTCGCTAAGCCGGAGACCATCAGCATCCAGGCCTTCATGACCGGGATGTTCTTCGTGACCTTCGCTTCGATCAACATCTGCAGAAGGTACTGGGAGATGGTGAAAGCGGCGAGGCCTGAATCCCCTTTCTCTCGCTTTGTGGGCAACTGCCCTGTCCAAAGAGAGGAAAGGCGGGTGACGGTCTCAATGCGGAACCCACACACCCCCGGCAAAGACATCACCACGCTCCTGAAGCGGTTCTGCACAGTGGTGAGGGAACCCACCCACATCCTGAACGGACTCGGCTTCTGGACTGGCAAGTGGTCGGTAATCGTCCGACTGAACAAGGATTCGAGCGCGGAAGACGGCCTCCAGCACCTGCCCCAGTCATTCTCGCTGGGCAACTCCTACGGCCTCATCTACTACCCGGACATGCCGCAGATCTGCAGGAGATGCAGCAAGAAGGGTCATTCGGTGAAGGACTGCAAGGAGGACGCCTGCAAGAACTGCCGGGTAACAGGACACGAGACCAAAGACTGCCCGAAACGGACAATGTGCAACCTCTGCGGACAAGCAGCCCACTCCTACAAGGACTGCCCGAAGAGGGATCGATCCTGGGCAACTGTAGCGGCGAAAGCTCCGGCCAGAGGGAACCCCGCCCCAGCCAGAGCTCCAGCGGCGCAGAAGACCGGGAATAAGAAGGATGGTAAGAAGACGACAGTCCCTCCCCCCCGTCTCCCGGCCCTCCCTCGCCCTACCCTTCCCACCCTCCCTCGCCCGGCCCTCCCCACCCCCCCGTCCCCAACCCCTGTCACCCCCACTGAGGCTCTAACCTTCTCCTACCCACCCATCTCAGTGGTCCTGTCACCTGCACCTCTCCCAACCCAGCCTCCCTTCTCCCCAGCTCCAGCAGCACTAACATCTTCCCCTCCAGCTGCTGGAGTCCTCTCCCTGGAGGATTTTCCCCCTCTTGTCTCCTCAGGTGCCATCCAGAGGAAGAGAAAGGTGAGGGACAGCCCAGCTGCTGAGTCCTCAAAGCGACAAGTCGTAGAAATCTGCGAAGATTCCCTTGCGCAGCAGGAGGAAATGGAGCAGATGGTGGAGGAACTCGTGTCTGAACCTGAGGTCATCGACTTCACAACAGACATCCAGGTGGCTACAATCCTGGAACAATTTTTGTCAGAGGGCCTGCTGGATCTTTCGGACCCGCCAGGAGAGGAGGATCCGCCCGACCGGACTGGTAACTAAGGTGTATCGTTTGCACTAACCTTCTTTATTCTCCCCCATGGCTGCTAAACTTAACATCTTTAGCCTCAATGTGAGGAGTGTTAGAGATAGGACTAGATGTCAGATGGTGCTAACTTTTCTTTCCAAGCAGTCGAGTGATGTATTTATGCTGCAGGAATGTACTCTCCCCTCTTCCAGGTCATACCATCATCTGGCCAGGCAGTGGACCCATGGCCCGTCCTACTGGTCTGGTGGGGGCGACTGTAAGTCTGCAGGGGTTGCCATCCTGATTAGGGGAAGCGTATTTACTGTTGACTCTGTCCAGGAGCTCGCCTGCGGCCGCTTGTTGGTCGTAGACGGTTCCTGGGCAGGAGAGCCGATTAGGCTCATCAACGTGTACGCTCCCCCTATGAAGGCTGAGCGCCTGGAACTATTCCAGACCCTGCGGACCCAGCTCGCCACCACTAGGGCAGTGGTGATGGCCGGGGACTTCAACTGCCCCATCGAAGAGGATGGACGAAGTTCCGGCACTTCAAACAAACTGGATGTCAGTTCCAAACTGCTTATCGAGATGGTAGCCGAAGCATCCTTGCAGGACGTTGTGGGCTCCATGGGGATCGGCTCTGTGAACTATTCATGGAGCCGACCCGATGGCTCACTTCGTTCTCGGATTGACTTTGTGTTCACCTCCCGGGCAGTCAAGCAGCATGGGCACTCCATGGTCCCCTGCTTCTTCTCTGACCACAGGGCCATTCTCTTCCAGGGTGCCATCGGCCACGGTTTTCCTCCCGGCCCTGGCTCCTGGAAGCTGAATTGTGCCCTGCTGGAAAGAGAGGAGGTACTGGCGGAACTTAGAGACGCCTATATTGTTTGGAGGAATGATAAAGTTTTCTTTGACAAAACCTGTGACTGGTGGGAATATGTTAAAGTTGAATTTCGTTGTTTCTTTCAGGCAAAAAGTCGCCAACAGGCGTGTGAGAGGAAGAGAGACTTCAGAGAGATGCAGCGTCAGCTGCGATCCCTGCAAGACCTCCTTCAATGCGGCTGGGACGTCAGGAAGGAGCTGGAGGAAGCCAAAAAGGGCCTGAAAAGGCACTTTGAGGAGGAATCCAAGCGAATTGTCTTTCGTTCCAAGGTGGAGAACCTGGAGAAGGGTGAGAAATGTAACTCGTTCTTTTTCAGGAAACTCCATGCCGGCCACACGCCCCTGAAGGAACTCCGAGATGAGACCGGAAACATGCATTCTGGGAAGAAGGAGGTGATGGGAGTCGTCACAGACTACTACCGAAGCCTCTACTCCCGGAAAACCACTGACCCCGAAGCCGCCGATAAATTCCTGTCAGGTATCACTAATCATCTTGATCCTGCAGGTACGGAGGCTATGGACGTACCCCTGACGGTGGAGGAACTGCTCTCTGCCGCTAAATCCTTCAGACCCGGCAGGACCCCGGGCAGTGATGGTCTCCCAGCAGAGCTCTATGTAGCGCTGGGGGACTTGATCTGTCCGGACCTGCTGGAGCTCTATGAGGAGATGGTGGTGGAGGGTAGAATGCCACCGTCCTTGAGAGAAGGCATGATCACGATCTTGTATAAGCGGAAGGGGGAGAGATGTGACCTGAAAAACTGGCGTCCCATCTCTCTCCTGAACGTGGACTACAAGATCCTCGCCAAAGTATTGGCCAACAGACTGAAGGTTGTCATCGGACGGATCATCGGATCGGACCAAACCTGCGGCATTCCTGGCCGTAGGGTGGCCGACAGTCTTGCCCTGGTGAGGGACACGGTGCATTACATGCAAAGCCGCCGTACACACGCGGCCCTGGTCAGTCTGGATCAGGAGAAGGCTTTTGACCGGGTCTCTCACGAATTCATGGGTAAGGCTCTGCGTAGGCTGCGGCTTGGCAGGTTGTTCTGTTTGTATGTTAACCTGATGTATTGCGACATTTACAGCTCGGTGCTGGTGAACGGCTGGAAGACTGACCCCTTTCCTGTATCGTCGGGGGTTAGACAAGGCTGTCCTCTTTCACCTCTCCTTTTTGTTTGTGTTATAGAGCTCTTCGCAGAGGCTATCCGGCAGAATGGAGAGATCAGAGGGATCACCGCACCAGGTCCAGGACACTTCGAGGTCAAATGCTCGCTGTACATGGACGACGTGACCGTCTTCTGCACTGACCAGAGTTCGGTGACTGCACTCGTCCAGACCTGCGAGGAGTTCGGACGCGCTTCAGGGGCAAAAGTCAACTGCGGGAAGTCGGAAGCCATGCTCTTCGGAAAGTGGTACCTGCCTTCTCCTGCCTCCTTCCCGTTTACTATCAAGCCGGACTTCATCAAAATTCTGGGAGTCTGGTTCGGTAAGGAAGGTGCAGCCCTAAAGTCGTGGGAAGAACGCTTGGCCAAAGTCAACCAAAGGATCGGACTGTGGAGCCTCAGACAACTCACTATTGAGGGCAAAGCAATGGTCCTGCGTAACGAAGTCTTGCCTGTGCTACAATACACTGCACAGGCATGGCCCCCTCTTGCCACCGTCTCGAGGGCCATTACCAGGACTGTGTTTCGCTTCATCTGGGGCTCGAAAATGGACAGAGTAAAGCGGACTGTTATGTACAAGGAGCCCCGCAAAGGTGGGAAGGGTATACCCGACATTCCCACTCTGCTGCGGATCGCTTTTGTATGTGACTGTGTTCGTAGGACTCTGAGGACAGCAAACGGCTCTGCGGGCAAGGCCATGTCCCGCTACTTCCTCCTTCCCCTCTGGCGAGGTTTTGGCTGGGACAAGTGGGACAGCTCCTTCCCCTACAACTGGCACGCTCCCTGGTTCTACGGAGATGTCGTCCGGTTTGTGAGGGAGCATCAACTGGAGGGTCTTAAGCCCGACTTGTGGAAACCTAAGACGATCCACAAGCACATCAGAGCAAAGGACTCACTGGAGTCTGTTCCAGGGCTTCATGCCGACACGTTGGAGACTGTTTGGACTAACGTGTCATCTGGCAGGTTGACCAACGGGCACAAGGACATTTCATGGATGGCCATCCAGGGAGGACTGCCTCTTAGGTCATTCATGCATGCCCGCAACCTGTGCAAGACCCGGTACTGCCCCAGGTGCCCCTTCACGGAGGAAACATCTTTGCACATTTTCTGGCAGTGCCCCTTTGCACAGGGTCTGTTGAAAGCCTTGGAACATGAACTCAAGGACTCAGTACCCAGGAACAGACTGTCGTACCGCTCGGTACTTTATGGACTATTTCCTGGGAATACCACGGATGGAGCAATCCAGGAAGCCTGGCGCCTTATGAACTGCTTTAAGGACGCTATATGGTTTGCCAGGAACCGTCTGATTTTGCGGAGAGAGAGTGTGTCCGTCCAGGACTGCCGCAGGCTGATCCACAGCCTGCTCAGAGACTATTCCACCTGGGACAGCCCGGACGTCGATGAGGAAGAGGACTGATACTCCCCTTCCCCCCACTCTCCCTTCTTGTGTGTTGTCTTTCAATAAAGCTTCGGGCCTGTGATTTCCCCCTTTCCTATCCCCTCCTACCCACTCCCCTATCCCATCACTTGTCTGTAATGCTTTGTTGTTTGGCGTTAGTGAATGCAAGAATTTTAGTGTAGCATGTGGTGTAATGTATAGCATAGGCTAGCCTGTACTGTGTATTATACTGTCATGTTATGTTTGACGACTGTTATTATTTATTATTTACTGCTTCATGGCTTGCGCTGCGTCGCAGTAATGTTTGTATGATGACGATTGATTGTCAATAAAGCAATTTTCAATCAAAAAATCTGTTCTTATCAGTTTAATATCTGATACGTCCCCTATCTGGGGACCATATATTAAATGGATTTTTAGAACAGGGAGATGGAAATAGAGCTTGCTCTGTCCACTCCACGCATTGACCTGGTATTGCAGTATTTCCAGGACCGGTGCACCCTTCCCTTATGTGTTGACTAAAATCAGATTCCAAAAGTGCTATTTGTGTTTGCTATTGTTTTTGTCTTTCTGATGGGATCTCCCCTTTTAATCCCATTATTTCAACACCTGTTGGACAATGCATTTGTACAGTCATGTGTGATAATGAGCTCATTTATTAAATGCAATTAATGAATACATTGCCACCTCTTGTTGTGTGTGTGTGTGTGTGTGTGTGTGTCTTCTGTGTTTCTGTGTTTCCGGCATTTCACATTGGAACAGCTCATTCACCTTCCTTGTCTTCTCTCCGCCCTCCCTCCTAGGTAAGTTAAAGAGCTGCACCTGAGCCAGCCACTGATTGATGCAGCACCACAGTCAAATAGTGGAGTGGAGTGGAGTAGGGGAACAGCAAACAGCCATTAAAGCAGCCAGCCGCCTACCCGCCACAATGGACCTACCTGTGTACACTAGATGGATGTGATGGAATGTACTGTCGTCCCTACATTTCAAGAAGAAGTAAGAATTGCAGTTGCAACAAACCCTTGCTTGCCTACAAAGAGAGCAGCAATTTGGATTTGTTACTTTGTTACCTGGAAGAATAACAAACTGTGCAAGGATGGAGGTTGTAGGAGCAAGGAGAAGTTGTCTGTAAAGTTGGTGGATGCTTATTTTCCATTTTGCAGTCCCTTGTCTCCCTCTTGTGGCCTCCTGGAGGCAAATAAATGTGCAAAAAAAAGACAGCCTGGCGGCCGGCTGTTGCAGTGTTGCCCTCTCAGGCAACACTGAGTGACTGACTGAGCCTCACCGTCTTATATAAAGTTCAGACGGAACTTTGCACGTGTCATAGTGGAGCCCTCAGGATTCCAGAGCCAGCTTTCTGACATCATAATGGGGCCTCAGAGATAGATAAAAGCCTGGGCCCAGGCAGTGTTGGTCAGTGCTGCTCAGCAGGCAGCACTGGACTGGATTAAAGCTGATACAAGGTGTGAAGGAACAAGGGGTGGCTGTGGGCATGCACTTGCTGCCGCTGCCAGTGTTTATCTGCATGGCAGGAGGGCATTTGGGCGTTGCCAGGAAGGCGTTTTTATGTAGATTCCTCCTCTTTCAGCACTGCATTGTGGTGCAAGCAAAAGAAGCAAATCCTGTGTAGCTTCCTCTCCGGCCTTTATTCACCTCCCTCCCGCTTAGTAGCTGTAAATGTGTGTGAGCCTGCAGGGCCCCATGGAATTGCCTAGGAGTAGGCTGAATCAATCGCTGCAAGGGGTGAACAGCAGTATGGGACAGGCTCGGGCAAGGCAAGGGCCGCTCGGGTTATCGCTTCTCGGCCTTTTGGCTAAGATCAAGTGTAGTATCTGTTCTTATCAGTCCTTGTAAGGATAGATAGCTCGGAGAACCACTGGGGGCTATAAACACTAGCTTAGCGATCCAAGAGCGTTCCAGACGAAGCCGGCGACGAACTGCGGAGAAGAACCAGCGAAGACGACGATCCAGAAGGGAGAAGCCGCCATCGGGGAAGAAGCTCCGGGAGATCGCTGCCGGGAAGAAGAAGGAGAACTGCGACAGAGACCTTCGGAGAAGAGCCGCTGCTGAAGGGGATCTTTGAAGAAGCTCGGCCGCAGAAGAAGCTCGACGAGGAACCGCTGCGGAAGAAATTTCGTGGAAGAACCTCGGCCAGCAAGGAGAAGATTTGCATAGCTCCGCCCCCTTCGGGAAAGAGCTATCGAAGATCCTCCCCAAGCGACAGGAACAGCTGGAAGAAGCCATGGCCTCAACCAGCAACCCTGCCACCCAGAAGAAGAAGGCTGATGGACCAGGTGAGCCGGCCCAGGCCAGGACATCTCCTCCTGAAGCCTCCTCAGGCGAACAGGCCACCAGGAAGCCGAACCAGGCTGCTCCAACCCTGGAGCCCTGGATGAAGCAGACGGTGGCCCTGAAGCTGAAGGAGGTGGACGGGAGAGTGCCGGACATGACGGAAGAAGTGTTCTGCCAGAAGATGCTCCTGGACCAGGGCTTCGCTAAGCCGGAGACCATCAGCATCCAGGCCTTCATGACCGGGATGTTCTTCGTGACCTTCGCTTCGATCAACATCTGCAGAAGGTACTGGGAGATGGTGAAAGCGGCGAGGCCTGAATCCCCTTTCTCTCGCTTTGTGGGCAACTGCCCTGTCCAAAGAGAGGAAAGGCGGGTGACGGTCTCAATGCGGAACCCACACACCCCCGGCAAAGACATCACCACGCTCCTGAAGCGGTTCTGCACAGTGGTGAGGGAACCCACCCACATCCTGAACGGACTCGGCTTCTGGACTGGCAAGTGGTCGGTAATCGTCCGACTGAACAAGGATTCCAGCGCGGAAGACGGCCTCCAGCACCTGCCCCAGTCATTCTCGCTGGGCAACTCCTACGGCCTCATCTATTACCCGGACATGCCGCAGATCTGCAGGAGATGCAGCAAGAAGGGTCATTCGGTGAAGGACTGCAAGGAGGACGCCTGCAAGAACTGCCGGGTAACAGGACACGAGACCAAAGACTGCCCGAAACGGACAATGTGCAACCTCTGCGGACAAGCAGCCCACTCTTACAAGGACTGCCCGAAGAGGGATCGATCCTGGGCAACTGTAGCAGCAAAAGCTCCGGCCAGAGGGAACCCCGCCCCAGCCAGAGCTCCAGCGGCACAGAAGACCGGGAAAAAGAAGGATGGTAAGAAGACGACAGTCCCTCCCCCCCCTCTCCCGGCCCTCCCTCGCCCTACCCTTCCCACCCTCCCTCGCCCGGCCCTCCCCACCCCCCCCGTCCCCAACCCCTGTCACCCCCACTGAGGCTCTCACCTTCTCCTACCCACCCATCTCAGTGGTCCTGTCACCTGCACCTCTCCCAACCCAGCCTCCCTTCTCCCCAGCTCCAGCAGCACTAACATCTTCCCCTCCAGCTGCTGGAGTCCTCTCCCTGGAGGATTTTCCCCCTCTTGTCTCCTCAGGTGCCATCCAGAGGAAGAGAAAGGTGAGGGACAGCCCAGCTGCTGAGTCCTCAAAGCGACAAGTCGTGGAAATCTGCGAAGATTCCCTTGCGCAGCAGGAGGAAATGGAGCAGATGGTGGAGGAACTCGTGTCTGAACCTGAGGTCATCGACTTCACAACAGACATCCAGGTGGCTACAATCCTGGAACAATTTTTGTCAGAGGGCCTGCTGGATCTTCCGGACCCGCCAGGCTCCAGAGAGGAGGATCCGCCCGACCGGACTGGTAACTAAGGTGTATCGTTTGCACTAACCTTCTTTATTCTCCCCCATGGCTGCTGAACTTAACATCTTTAGCCTCAATGTGAGGAGTGTTAGAGATAGGACTAGATGTCAGATGGTGCTAACTTTTCTTTCCAAGCAGTCGAGTGATGTATTTATGCTGCAGGAATGTACTCTCCCCTCTTCCAGGTCATACCATCATCTGGCCAGGCAGTGGACCCATGGCCCGTCCTACTGGTCTGGTGGGGGCGACTGTAAGTCTGCAGGGGTTGCCATCCTGATTAGGGGAAGCGTATTTACTGTTGACTCTGTCCAGGAGCTCGTCTGCGGCCGCTTGTTGGTCGTAGACGGTTCCTGGGCGGGAGAGCCGATTAGGCTCATCAACGTGTACGCTCCCCCTATGAAGGCTGAGCGCCTGGAACTATTCCAGACCCTGCGGACCCAGCTCGCCACCACTAGGGCAGTGGTGATGGCCGGGGACTTCAACTGCCCCATCGAAGAGGATGGACGAAGTTCCGGCACTTCAATCAAGCTGGATGTCAGTTCCAAACTGCTTATCGAGATGGTAACCGAAGCATCCTTGCAGGACGTGGTGGGCTCCATGGGGATCGGCTCTGTGAACTATTCATGGAGCCGACCCGATGGCTCACTTCGTTCTCGGATTGACTTTGTGTTCACCTCCCGGGCAGTCAAGCAGCATGGGCACTCCATGATCCCCTGCTTCTTCTCTGACCACAGGGCCATTCTCTTCCAGGGTGCCATCGGCCACGGTTTTCCTCCCGGCCCTGGCTCCTGGAAGCTGAATTGTGCCCTGCTGGAAAGAGAGGAGGTACTGGCGGAGCTTAGAGACGCCTATATTGTTTGGAGGAATGATAAAGTTTTCTTTGACAAAACCTGTGACTGGTGGGAATATGTTAAAGTTGAATTTCGTTGTTTCTTTCAGGCAAAAAGTCGTCAACAGGCGTGTGAGAGGAAGAGAGACTTCAGAGAGATGCAGCGTCAGCTGCGATCCCTGCAAGACCTCCTTCAATGCGGCTGGGACGTCAGGAAGGAGCTGGAGGAAGCCAAAAAGGGCCTGAAAAGGCACTTTGAGGAGGAATCCAAGCGAATTGTCTTTCGTTCCAAGGTGGAGAACCTGGAGAAGGGTGAGAAATGTAACTCGTTCTTTTTCAGGAAACTCCATGCCGGCCACACGCCCCTGAAGGAACTTCGAGATGAGACCGGAAACATGCATTCTGGGAAGAAGGAGGTGATGGGAGTCGTCACAGACTACTACCGAAGCCTCTACTCCCGGAAAACCACTGACCCCGAAGCCGCCGATAAATTCCTGTCAGGTATCACTAATCATCTTGATCCTGCAGGTACGGAGGCTATGGATGTACCCCTGACGGTGGAGGAACTGCTCTCTGCCGCTAAATCCTTCAGACCCGGCAGGACCCCGGGCAGTGATGGTCTCCCAGCAGAGCTCTATGTAGCGCTGGGGGACTTGATCTGTCCGGACCTGCTGGAGCTCTATGAGGAGATGGTGGTGGAGGGTAGAATGCCACCGTCCTTGAGAGAAGGCATGATCACGATCTTGTATAAGCGGAAGGGGGAGAGATGTGACCTGAAAAACTGGCGTCCCATCTCTCTCCTGAACGTGGACTACAAGATCCTCGCCAAAGTATTGGCCAACAGACTGAAGGTTGTCATCGGACGGATCATCGGATCGGACCAAACCTGCGGCATTCCTGGCCGTAGGGTGGCCGACAGTCTTGCCCTGGTGAGGGACACGGTGCATTACATGCAAAGCCGCCGTACACACGCGGCCCTGGTCAGTCTGGATCAGGAGAAGGCTTTTGACCGGGTCTCTCACGAATTCATGGGTAAGGCTCTGCGTAGGCTGCGGCTTGGCAGGTTGTTCTGTTTGTATGTTAACCTGATGTATTGCGACATTTACAGCTCGGTGCTGGTGAACGGCTGGAAGACTGACCCCTTTCCTGTATCGTCGGGGGTTAGACAAGGCTGTCCTCTTTCACCTCTCCTTTTTGTTTGTGTTATAGAGCTCTTCGCAGAGGCTATCCGGCAGAATGGAGAGATCAGAGGGATCACCGCACCAGGTCCAGGACACTTCGAGGTCAAATGCTCGCTGTACATGGACGACGTGACCGTCTTCTGCGCTGACCAGAGTTCGGTGACTGCACTCGTCCAGACCTGCGAGGAGTTCGGACGCGCTTCAGGGGCAAAAGTCAACTGCGGGAAGTCGGAAGCCATGCTCTTCGGAAAGTGGTACCTGCCTTCTCCTGCCTCCTTCCCGTTTACTATCAAGCCGGACTTCATCAAAATTCTGGGAGTCTGGTTCGGTAAGGAAGGTGCAGCCCTAAAGTCGTGGGAAGAACGCTTGGCCAAAGTCAACCAAAGGATCGGACTGTGGAGCCTCAGACAACTCACTATTGAGGGCAAAGCAATGGTCCTGCGTAACGAAGTCTTGCCTGTGCTACAATACACTGCACAGGCATGGCCCCCTCTTGCCACCGTCTCGAGGGCCATTACCAGGACTGTGTTTCGCTTCATCTGGGGCTCGAAAATGGACAGAGTAAAGCGGACTGTTATGTACAAGGAGCCCCGCAAAGGTGGGAAGGGTATACCCGACATTCCCACTCTGCTGCGGATCGCTTTTGTATGTGACTGTGTTCGTAGGACTCTGAGGACAGCAAACGGCTCTGCGGGCAAGGCCATGTCCCGCTACTTCCTCCTTCCCCTCTGGCGAGGTTTTGGCTGGGACAAGTGGGACAGCTCCTTCCCTTACAACTGGCACGCTCCCTGGTTCTACGGAGATGTCGTCCGGTTTGTGAGGGAGCATCAACTGGAGGGTCTTAAGCCCGACTTGTGGAAACCTAAGACGATCCACAAGCACATCAGAGCAAAGGACTCACTGGAGTCTGTTCCAGGGCTTCATGCCGACACGTTGGAGACTGTTTGGACTAACGTGTCATCTGGCAGGTTGACCAACGGGCACAAGGACATTTCATGGATGGCCATCCAGGGAGGACTGCCTCTTAGGTCATTCATGCATGCCCGCAACCTGTGCAAGACCCGGTACTGCCCCAGGTGCCCCTTCACGGAGGAAACATCTTTGCACATTTTCTGGCAGTGCCCCTTTGCACAGGGTCTGTTGAAAGCCTTGGAACATGAACTCAAGGACTCAGTACCCAGGAACAGACTGTCGTACCGCTCGGTACTTTATGGACTATTTCCTGGGAATACCACGGATGGAGCAATCCAGGAAGCCTGGCGCCTTATGAACTGCTTTAAGGACGCTATATGGTTTGCCAGGAACCGTCTGATTTTGCGGAGAGAGAGTGTGTCCGTCCAGGACTGCCGCAGGCTGATCCACAGCCTGCTCAGAGACTATTCCACCTGGGACAGCCCGGACGTCGATGAGGAAGAGGACTGATACTCCCCTTCCCCCCACTCTCCCTTCTTGTGTGTTGTCTTTCAATAAAGCTTCGGGCCTGTGATTTCCCCCTTCCCTATCCCCTCCTACCCACTCCCCTATCCCATCACTTGTCTGTAATGCTTTGTTGTTTGGCGTTAGTGAATGCAAGAATGTTAGTGTAGCATGTGGTGTAATGTATAGCATAGGCTAGCCTGTACTGTGTATTATACTGTCATGTTATGTTTGACGACTGTTATTATTTATTATTTACTGCTTCATGGCTTGCGCTGCGTCGCAGTAATGTTTGTATGATGACGATTGATTGTCAATAAAGCAATTTTCAATCAAAAAAATCTGTTCTTATCAGTTTAATATCTGATACGTCCCCTATCTGGGGACCATATATTAAATGGATTTTTAGAACAGGGAGATGGAAATAGAGCTTGCTCTGTCCACTCCACGCATTGACCTGGTATTGCAGTATTTCCAGGACCGGTGCACCCTTCCCTTATGTGTTGACTAAAATCAGATTCCAAAAGTGCTATTTGTGTTTGCTATTGTTTTTGTCTTTCTGATGGGATCTCCCCTTTTAATCCCATTATTTCAACACCTGTTGGACAATGCATTTGTACAGTCATGTGTGATAATGAGCTCATTTATTAAATGCAATTAATGAATACATTGCCACCTCTTGTTGTGTGTGTGTGTGTGTGTGTGTGTGTCTTCTGTGTTTCTGTGTTTCCGGCATTTCACATTGGAACAGCTCATTCACCTTCCTTGTCTTCTCTCCGCCCTCCCTCCTAGGTAAGTTAAAGAGCTGCACCTGAGCCAGCCACTGATTGATGCAGCACCACAGTCAAATAGTGGAGTGGAGTGGAGTAGGGGAACAGCAAACAGCCATTAAAGCAGCCAGCCGCCTACCCGCCACAATGGACCTACCTGTGTACACTAGATGGATGTGATGGAATGTACTGTCGTCCCTACATTTCAAGAAGAAGTAAGAATTGCAGTTGCAACAAACCCTTGCTTGCCTACAAAGAGAGCAGCAATTTGGATTTGTTACTTTGTTACCTGGAAGAATAACAAACTGTGCAAGGATGGAGGTTGTAGGAGCAAGGAGAAGTTGTCTGTAAAGTTGGTGGATGCTTATTTTCCATTTTGCAGTCCCTTGTCTCCCTCTTGTGGCCTCCTGGAGGCAAATAAATGTGCAAAAAAAAGACAGCCTGGCGGCCGGCTGTTGCAGTGTTGCCCTCTCAGGCAACACTGAGTGACTGACTGAGCCTCACCGTCTTATATAAAGTTCAGACGGAACTTTGCACGTGTCATAGTGGAGCCCTCAGGATTCCAGAGCCAGCTTTCTGACATCATAATGGGGCCTCAGAGATAGATAAAAGCCTGGGCCCAGGCAGTGTTGGTCAGTGCTGCTCAGCAGGCAGCACTGGACTGGATTAAAGCTGATACAAGGTGTGAAGGAACAAGGGGTGGCTGTGGGCATGCACTTGCTGCCGCTGCCAGTGTTTATCTGCATGGCAGGAGGGCATTTGGGCGTTGCCAGGAAGGCGTTTTTATGTAGATTCCTCCTCTTTCAGCACTGCATTGTGGTGCAAGCAAAAGAAGCAAATCCTGTGTAGCTTCCTCTCCGGCCTTTATTCACCTCCCTCCCGCTTAGTAGCTGTAAATGTGTGTGAGCCTGCAGGGCCCCATGGAATTGCCTAGGAGTAGGCTGAATCAATCGCTGCAAGGGGTGAACAGCAGTATGGGACAGGCTCGGGCAAGGCAAGGGCCGCTCGGGTTATCGCTTCTCGGCCTTTTGGCACGATCCCGTGTCAAGAGGAGGTCAGCATGTCATGCCCTTGGCCTTTTGGCATCGCCACTTCGGTGGCTTAAGCCAACTGCTGCTATAAGGGGGTAGGCTGGGTGATCAACTGTCGAGCGATCATGGGAGCTAGGCTTCGATACGCTGGGATCGGGGAAACCCGGATCAAGAATGGATTTGGCATTGACGTACCCTTGAACAAGAAGGACCTTTTTTCATTGAAACACCTGGTGAATGAAGTCATTTTCAAGACCCTCAACGTGAGTAGGAACGACATCCTTTGTCTTCAAGATCCCAGAGGTAATCGCTTCACTTTGGTTCTTAAAAGTTTGAATGCTTGTTACAACTTGTATGCCGCGATTAATGCTAACTTGCAAAACCCTGGGTTGGATGGACTTATCTTCACCGTTTTATATAACAACGATGTTCCACTGGTTGTTTTGATGTACAATCCTTATGTGATGGTGGATGATATTACTTCCTTCTTAAAGAAGTACTGCTCTTACGTCAGCTATTCTCACCAGGTGTTAAATGCTGAGTCCCTCTGGACAGGGAAGCATAAATTTTTTGTGAGATTTGAGGAGGATCCTTCAGGGCCTCTGGGTGTGAAATACCCTCCTAGGAATTTTGCCATCGGCCGGGACAAAGGCTACTTATTTTTTCCCCAGCCTCCTGTGTTTTGCAGGAAATGTAAAAGGTATGGCCATGTTCACGAAGATTGTACGCAAGAAGGTGTTACCTGTAACAAATGTAATCAGGACGGTCACCTGGCCAAGGATTGCAAAAACCCAATTGTGTGTAACATGTGCAGCATTGTGGGTCATGCCTTTAAAGACTGTCCAGAGCGTGCTAAAAACAGAAGGGTTAGGACTCTGGCGGAAGTAGTTGCAGGTGAACCTGGCAGTATGAGGTCTAATGTGATTCAGGGCCCAGCTGCCCAGGGAACTGAGGAGTCGGTGCCTGCCCTGGTGTCTGATGGGACTCTCCTTGAGTTAAATCGGTCTGGAAATACGCTGGCTGATGAAATGGAGGTAGCACCTGTTGAGAAAGACCTGCCTCACCCCTCTGATGACCTGACTGGGTTGAGAGGTGATGGGGAAGTGGATGGTTCTATATCCAAATCGCCTGTCTTTTCCTGGGAAGGAATTCTGGTGGAACAACAAGGTGAAGGTGGTCAAGGGGACTTTTCAACTGCACTTGTGAGGCCTTCTGAGGAGGAGGAAGGAGGTTCATCTTCTAAGAGACTTCGCACCATGTTGTCTCCTCTGAGTGAAGATGGAGTGAGCCCGGATAGGGGAGTCTACCCCATTTCTCACTTTCCTGAGGACTTTCCTTTTTTAGGAGAAGACGTGGACAAAGCTATCTTTGTGTCCGGTTGTCAGCCACCAGGAGGTGTAGGCTGATTAAACAGTGGGGTATTGGTGGATATCTACGGAAAAAGATCAAAATATGGACCCCAAAATTACACTTAATGTCTTATCCTTGAATGTCAGGCAAATTACATCAAAGCCTAGACGTGCTGTTGTGCTGGACTATGTTAGGAATCTTGGGGCAGAGATCATATGCCTGCAAGAGTGTGGTATATCTGAGTCACTGGGGGAGGGGGATTGGCCATATGGGCAGTATGTCTGGTCAGGATCTACTTCCAATAAGAATGATGGGGTGGGGATCCTATTAGGAAATATGGGTATGGATCTGGAGAGTTATACAGTGGTGGAAACAGGTAGATGTGTAATTGCAGTGGTATGTTGCAGGGGAGTTAGGGTTAGGGTGGTGAATACTTATTGTCCTATAGATAGAGCAAAAAGGCTGGCGTTGTTGGAAAAGCTAAGTTTGTTCTTACCTGGAAGGATTCCTACCTTTTTTTTGGGAGACTTTAATTGTTCTTTTGATGGGGATGGTCTGGATGTAACTGGGAAAAAGCTTAACCAACTTATATCTGATTTTTCTTTTATAGATGCAGCCGAATTGTCATTGGGTAAACCACCACCGCCAACATATAAATCAGATAGAGGGGGTATTGAGTCAAGAATTGATCGTATTTGCATATCTAAGGGTTTAGTGTGTAATAAGATGGTTCAGAATGAGGTACCTTTTTCAGACCATGTATATTTACGGGTATGGGTGGAGGTAAGTAGTAAATTTTGTTTTGGGAAAGGGGTGTGGAAGTTGAATACTAGATTATTGGAGGATGTTGAAGTGATGGATGAGTTCAAACGAAAGTATGATGTGTGGAAGGGAGAAAAAGATAGTTTTGTGGATGTGCTTAAATGGTGGGATTGGATGAAAGGGCAGATTAAAAATTTTTTTGTGAGATGGGGATACAAGCAGGCTGCTAGGAAACGTAACCAGTATAAGGAATTGAATATTAGGATAGAATGGTTGCGGAAGATGGGTGAGAAGGGAATTGATTTGAGTGATTTGCTAGAGGAGGCAAGGAACGAGTTAAAGCAAGTTTTGGAAAGAAAGGGAAAGGAGATTATTTTTAGGTCTAAAGTGGAGTTCTTAGATAAAAATGAAAAATGCACAAGGTTTTTTTTCAAGAAAATGTGTGGTAAGAAAGATGATATGGATGAAATTGTTAATGCGAAGGGGGAGCGTATAGTGGGTATGGATGTGTTAAAAGTGGTGGAATCGTTTTATTCAGAACTATATGGCAAAAAGTGGATTGATATCGGGTTGATGGATGAAGTTTTGAATGGTTTGGAAAATGTTCTTAGAGAGGAGGATTGTGTGGGGTTGAATGAGGATGTAACGTCTGAAGAAGTAAAGAAAGTGATAATGAGTGCGGGGAAAAATAAAACACCTGGTAAAGATGGCATTCCTGTGGAATTTTATGTGAAGGCCTGGGAGATAATAGGGTTGGATTTGGTGGAAGTATGTAAGTTTATATGGGATAAGGGGGTTTTGTGTGAGTCTATGAAAGAGGGTGTGATTGTTTTGATTTATAAGAAAGGGGATAAGAAGTGTTTGGGTAATTGGAGACCGATTTCACTGCTGAATGTGGATTATAAATGTTTTAGTAAAATTTTGGCTAATCGTATGCGTGAGGTGGTAGGAAAGGTTGTGGGTGAAGACCAAGTCTGTGCTGTGCCAGGTAGGAGTATGTCTGATAATTTGGTTTTGCTGAGAGATTTGATTGGGGACTGTATGAGTAGGAAACAGAAGTGTATGATGCTTGCGTTAGATTTCGAAAAGGCGTTTGATAGAGTGTCGCATGTGTTTATGTTTGCTGTACTTGTTAGGATGGGCTTCCCAGTGAGGTTTTTGGAAGGTGTGAAGTGTTTGTATAGGGATGTGTCAAGTGAAGTGTTGGTGAATGGTAATTTAAGTTCAAAAGTATGTGTGAGATCTGGGGTAAGACAGGGGTGCCCTATGTCCCCAGTTTTGTTTATTTGTGTGATCGAAAGTTTGATGTGTTTGGTAAGAAAAGATAAAGTGGTGAAAGGTTTTTTGATCCCAGGGAGTGGAGGTAAATACGTTAAAATTCTGGGTTATATGGATGATGTTGTGGTTATGAGTGATTGTATGGCTGGGTTGAATAGAGCAAAATTATGGTTGGATTTTTTTTGTGGGGCATCAGCTTTTAAGGTGAATTGGGATAAGTGTGTCTTTAAGTGCTTTGGGGATAGGAGGGTAAGTATGGAGGGAGTGAGGAATGAAGTGGGTGCAGTAAAAGTGTTGGGGATACAGTTTAATGAGGACTTGAGAGGGAATGAGAGTTGGGATGAATGTGGCAAGAGGATTGAGAAGAAATTGAATTTTTGGAGACTTAGAGACCTGACTTTATCAGGGAAGGTGTTGATAATTAAGACAGTGATTTTGCCTATTTTGGTTTTTGTGGCTAGTATTTTTCCCTCCGCTAGTAGGAAAATCAAAAAGTCAGAGAAAATGGTGTTTACCTTTCTGTGGGGAAGTCAAATGGAAAAGTTGAAGCGTGAGTATGTTTATAAGTCTTGTGAGAATGGAGGTTTGGATTTTCCGAATGTGGAGGTCTTTCTTGGGTTAAATTATATTAAAACAGTGGTGGGGCTCTTGGGGAAAGGAAATAAGAGTGCGTATATGGTAAGGTATATGGCCGGTTGGATGCTTTATGGGTTAAATTGGTTTAAGAGAGACGCTACTGTGCCTGTTGCTTATGTATGTCCGGTATGGTATGTTGTGATTGAAAGGTTCATTAGGAAATATGATTTGATTGCAGTGCCTATGGGTGGGTTTCTGGATAAGAAGGCTGTGCTAAAAAGATTGTGTGTGAATGAGGTTGTGTGTAACATTGTGGGTTTGCGAGGAGAGGATGTTGTGGATACTTGGAAGAAGTTAGGCGTGAGAGGTATGTCCAATAGACAAAAGGACATAGTGTGGATGGCGTTGCATGATATATTGCCTGTTAGAGATGTGCAGAGGAGGAGAATGCTAGTTAGATTTGAGGTGTGTCCAAGGGTTGGGTGTAATTCACGGGAGACTGTTAGGCATCTTTTTTGGGACTGCAATTATTCGTATGAGGTATGGAGGAGGATGGGTGGCGTCTGTAAGGAGTTAGCTGGGGTGAAGTTTGTGGATTGGAAGGTTGCGATGTTTGCTATAGGGGCTTGTAACAGAGTAAGTGATAGGATTTTATGGTTGATTATGGTGTGTATAATGGAAAGCTTATGGGATGTACGTAATTTAGGTGTTTTCAAACATAAGTGGGTACCCATTGGTGAGTGTGTGAGGATGGTTTTGTCAAGACTATACGTAGTCTATCGTTGGGATAGTCAGTGCGGTGGTGGTATAGACGCAGAGGGGATATGGAAATTTAAGAAGTGGAGGAGGTTGGTGAAATATAGCTAATTGATAAGATTTATTCCTGTTTTATTTTTGTTCTTCACAATCCTTTCTGTGTCTTGATTATTATTGTTTGGAATAAAATAGCCATGATGATGTACGACTAAGGCAACTTATGCCTTAAAATGCAAAATGGTTTGTGTACTGTTGCTTTAAGTTAAACTGAATGGTTTTAAAAAAAAAAAAAAAAAAAAAAAAAAAAAATCTGTTCTTATCAGTTTAATATCTGATACGTCCCCTATCTGGGGACCATATATTAAATGGATTTTTAGAACAGGGAGATGGAAATAGAGCTTGCTCTGTCCACTCCACGCATTGACCTGGTATTGCAGTATTTCCAGGACCGGTGCACCCTTCCCTTATGTGTTGACTAAAATCAGATTCCAAAAGTGCTATTTGTGTTTGCTATTGTTTTTGTCTTTCTGATGGGATCTCCCCTTTTAATCCCATTATTTCAACACCTGTTGGACAATGCATTTGTACAGTCATGTGTGATAATGAGCTCATTTATTAAATGCAATTAATGAATACATTGCCACCTCTTGTTGTGTGTGTGTGTGTGTGTGTGTGTGTCTTCTGTGTTTCTGTGTTTCCGGCATTTCACATTGGAACAGCTCATTCACCTTCCTTGTCTTCTCTCCGCCCTCCCTCCTAGGTAAGTTAAAGAGCTGCACCTGAGCCAGCCACTGATTGATGCAGCACCACAGTCAAATAGTGGAGTGGAGTGGAGTAGGGGAACAGCAAACAGCCATTAAAGCAGCCAGCCGCCTACCCGCCACAATGGACCTACCTGTGTACACTAGATGGATGTGATGGAATGTACTGTCGTCCCTACATTTCAAGAAGAAGTAAGAATTGCAGTTGCAACAAACCCTTGCTTGCCTACAAAGAGAGCAGCAATTTGGATTTGTTACTTTGTTACCTGGAAGAATAACAAACTGTGCAAGGATGGAGGTTGTAGGAGCAAGGAGAAGTTGTCTGTAAAGTTGGTGGATGCTTATTTTCCATTTTGCAGTCCCTTGTCTCCCTCTTGTGGCCTCCTGGAGGCAAATAAATGTGCAAAAAAAAGACAGCCTGGCGGCCGGCTGTTGCAGTGTTGCCCTCTCAGGCAACACTGAGTGACTGACTGAGCCTCACCGTCTTATATAAAGTTCAGACGGAACTTTGCACGTGTCATAGTGGAGCCCTCAGGATTCCAGAGCCAGCTTTCTGACATCATAATGGGGCCTCAGAGATAGATAAAAGCCTGGGCCCAGGCAGTGTTGGTCAGTGCTGCTCAGCAGGCAGCACTGGACTGGATTAAAGCTGATACAAGGTGTGAAGGAACAAGGGGTGGCTGTGGGCATGCACTTGCTGCCGCTGCCAGTGTTTATCTGCATGGCAGGAGGGCATTTGGGCGTTGCCAGGAAGGCGTTTTTATGTAGATTCCTCCTCTTTCAGCACTGCATTGTGGTGCAAGCAAAAGAAGCAAATCCTGTGTAGCTTCCTCTCCGGCCTTTATTCACCTCCCTCCCGCTTAGTAGCTGTAAATGTGTGTGAGCCTGCAGGGCCCCATGGAATTGCCTAGGAGTAGGCTGAATCAATCGCTGCAAGGGGTGAACAGCAGTATGGGACAGGCTCGGGCAAGGCAAGGGCCGCTCGGGTTATCGCTTCTCGGCCTTTTGGCTCAGATCAGGTTTATTGCCTGGTCTGGGCCGGGGGTTCGGTCTTTCGTGGAGTCCTCTCCGACGTTTTTGGGAGCGATCACCGTGCCGTTGGGCATTCCATATCAAGATGGCAGCAGTGCGGAATACTATTCGTTTTGTGGTAAATGAGCAGAGGAGAGACGAAGTGGATACTGGGCACATCATTGAGAACATCCTTCTGGACCTGGCTGGAGTTAAGTTGGTAGAGGTATTCTGTATCCAAGCTTTCAGCAATATTGCTACGTATGATGTATCCTTTTTTGAGGCCGCCTACTGTCTAAATGTTTTTCAGTTGCTCAAGGAGAAACACATGCATGAGGCTTTAACATCTATTGAAGTGCAACCTCTTTTTTCAGCAGTGGAGAAATGTATTACCATCCACATGTATAACCCATTTCTGGATAGAAGGCTGGTCAGGGCCTTTTTAGCTCACTACTGTACCCATGTTAGAGGTGGTGTGGAGCAGAAGAATCTATGGGGAGTTTTCAATGGTGATATCAAGTACTGGGTCAGGCTGAAACCTGACTCCAGCTGTATTGGAGGAGTGATGAATCCTCCTGCTAATTTTTCAATTGGTGGTAATAAGGGGTATCTGTATTACCAAGATATGCCATGCTTTTGCAGATCATGTTTTTCCTACGGGCATACCAAAGATGCATGTAAAGGCAAGGTTTGCAGAAATTGCAAGGAAACCGGACATGAGGCTAGTGCATGTATTTCCCCATCCAGGTGTGATATTTGTGGTTTGCCTGGCCATACCTGTAGGAAATGTCCAAAGGTGTTTCCTTTCTTAGGACAAGAGAGAAGAACATGGGGCAGACAGGTGAGAACAACAAGTTCCCTTGCTGCCTCTTCTGAGGAAATTTCAGAGCCTGCTGGCAGTGTTTCTGTGTCTGCTTGTCAGGACCCAGGGAAAGCTGTATTAGGAGAGGTTCTAACCTCACATACTAACAGCATGGAGTTGGGTGTGGTCCCTCCTGCAGAGCAAAGTGTTGATGAAGCACCTGGGGTTATACCTATGGAAGGTGAAGACACAGCGCCACCTATTGGGTGTGCTTCCCCTGATGATGGTGCAAGTATGCAAATTTTGTCTTTTTCTAGCCCAGAGTCAAAAATGGAAGACTCAGCTAAAGTGGAGTGGTCAATATCGGAGGAGGACGAGAAGGAGGCCAGGATGCCTAGTGCCACTAGTGCGGAAATCTTCCATAAAGTTGTCTCAAAAAGGGGGAAGTCTGGAAAAGCGGTGAAGAGACTGAAGATAGGCTTGTTGGAAGATTCGGCTCATGCAAATCCTTTCTCATTGTTGGACAGTGACTCTAGTTCTAGCCCTAAGTCATCTGAGGTGGCCTCAGAAGTACCCAGCTCTCCTGGGGAAGGTTTCCTCAGTGAAGTCAATGTGGCGAATCTGGAAAGAGCGATGTATTTCCCTGGGACGTGATATGTTCTGGTTCTTCATGGCTTTCCATTGCACTAACCATACTATGCCCGCATGTCTTTGAGATTAAAAATTGTCTCACAAAATGTACGGGTGTTCTCCTCTGCTCACAAGCGTGCTGCAGTCCTGGACTTTTTGGCCTCTAAGGGCAGTGACATTGTTTGCGTACAAGAATGTGGTTTATCAAAAATGCCTAGGAAAGAAGAATGGAAGTTTGGGGAAGCAATTTGGTCTTTTTCTTCCACAAATAGGAATGATGGAATTGGTATCCTCTTCAAAAATAATGAGTTTGTCATCAAACAGACTCAAATTATACAGGAAGGAAGATGTGTCTGCGTGTTACTAGCCTATAAGGGGTGGCAGTTTAGGCTAATCAATATCTATGGCCATGCTGTGAAAACTGATAGGTTGGCACTTTTTGATAGTTTAAAATTTTTTCTACACGGTAAAGTTCCTGTCATTATTGTTGGTGACATTAACTGTATCCTGGAGAAGCAGGCCCGAGCTGGGTCCACAGAGTCTAATGTGGATGTCACTGGAGTTTTGTGGAATAAAATTTTGCAGGACTTTGCTTTGCAGGACGCTGTCACCAGGAAACCAGGTCCATTTACCTATCATGCCGATGACGGAAGAACGGATTCTCGTCTGGATTTTTTCTTTTTTTCTACCTCTGCAATGAAATGTGTAGATTATGCGCAGGAGAGAGTGTGGTTTTCAGATCACGAGTGTTTGTTGGGGGTTTTTGTTATAAATAATTTCTTTTATGGTAGAGGGGTATGGAAGATGAATGTCAGTTTTCTGTGTGATGAAAGGGTAAAAACTAGGTTTGGGAAAAAATATGGTTTTTGGGCTAGAAAGAAAAGTTCTTTCTCTAATGTGTGTGAATGGTGGGTATGGGTGAAAAAAAAGATTGGTGGGTTTTTTAGACAGATAGGATATAGAAGAGCGAGAAGGAAAAGATTGCAATATTTACGCTTTAACATGCGGATGACGTTCCTTCAACAATGTAAAAATTTGGGTATGGATGTAAGACACGATTTGGAAAAAACAAAAAAAGATATTAAGGAGTGGTTCCGAGAAAAAGGGAAAGAAATAATATTTAGGTCTAAGGTGGAGGTTAGAGATAATCACGAGAAATGTACTAGATTTTTCTTTAAAAAAATGTGTGGTGGAAAAAGTGGAATGAATGTGTTACTGGATAAGGATGATAAAGAGGTGTTTGGTAAGGATG
Source organism: Rhinoderma darwinii (assembly GCF_050947455.1). NCBI lineage: Eukaryota > Metazoa > Chordata > Amphibia > Anura > Rhinodermatidae > Rhinoderma > Rhinoderma darwinii. Next base: position 654,964 of record NW_027461785.1, read on the forward strand.
TGATTGATGTGGTGTCTGATTTTTATAAACAACTGTATGATGTGAAGAAGTGTGATTTGGGTGATGATGAGGAGTTTCTGGATATTGTGTGTAATTTTGTTCCTGAAAGTGAATGTGAGGTTTTGCTTGGTGAGATTATGGATGGTGAAATAAAGGATGTGGTGGGAAGTATGGCTAAAAATAAGTCTCCAGGGATCGATGGAATACCAGCTGAGTTCTATGGGAAATATTGGGACATAATTGGGAAGGATGTTATAGATGTTATGAGAGTGTTGTTTTCTGGGACGAATATGTGTGATGTGATGAAGAAGGGTATGGTAGTTCTGTTGCATAAAAAAGGAGATAAGAGGCGTTTAGAAAACTGGCGACCAATTACTTTGCTGAATACGGATTATAAAATTTTTGCCAAGCTGATTGCGAATCGTATGAGAAATGTGATTGGGTGTGTGATTGATGAGGATCAGGTATGTGCGGTACCAAAAAGGAAATTGCATGAGAATATGGCGTTGGTGCGGGATATGCTTGAGGATTGTAAGGGTCGGAATAAGAAGGTGATTGTGTGTGCGTTAGATTTTGAGAAAGCGTTTGATCGTGTGGCGCATGTGTTTTTGTTTAAAGTGTTAGAGAGAATGGGTTTTCCGGTTCAGTTTGTGAGTTTGTTGAAGAATTTATACGCGAATGCAAAGAGTTGTGTGCAGGTGAATGGGTTTTTTTCCGAATCATTTAGTATTATGTCTGGTGTGCGACAGGGTTGTCCGTTGTCTCCCATCCTATTTATTTGTGCGATTGAACCATTGTTGCAAATGATTAGAAATGATAAGGTTGTGAAAGGTTTGGTGGTGCCCGGGTGTGATGGAAAACGTGTGAAAGCTTTGGGATATATGGATGATATTTGTGTATTGTGTGATTCTGTGTATGATATGTCCAGAGTGAAGTTGATTGTAAACATGTTTTGTATTGCGTCTGCTTTTAAAATAAATTGGGGTAAGAGCAAATTTAAATTTTTTTTCAGTAATGAGCGAGTGAGTGATTCTGATATGGAACAGGTGGATGGTGTGAAAATTTTGGGTATTGTGTTTGATGATGAGTTGAAAGGGAGAGAAAGTTGGGATGAGTTAGGTGGTAGGATTGTGAGAAAGTTGGAAATGTGGAGAATGAGGGATCTTTCTTTTTCGGGGAAGGTTTTAATTGTCAAAAGTATTATTCTACCTATGATTTTATATGTTGCTCTGGTTTTTCCTCCTGCTGTTGATATGTTAAAAAAAGTGAATAGAGTTTTGTTCCTTTTTTTATGGGGGAGCGGGATTGAGAAGGCAAAGAGAGAAATTCTAATGAAAAGCAGACGAAATGGAGGCCTTGATTTCCCAAATTTGGAGATCTTCATTGGAATTAATTGTGTACGGTTTTTTGTAGAGCTTTTATTTAAAGAATCCAAGGCTTCCAGAATGTCGAAGTATCTAGCTGGAACGGTGATTCAGCGTCTAAGGTGGGAAAAACGTAATTTATGTAAACCAATTGCTTTTCAGTGCACAGGGTGGTATTTGTATGTTGAAAAATTTATTAAAAAGTTCCAGCTAGAGGATGTAAGAATGGAGAGATTTTTGAGCGAAAAGAATGTTGTGAGAAGTATGTGTATGAATAATGTGATGTGTTCTGTAAATGGTTTGAATTCGATGGAGTCTAAGTCTGTGTGGAAGAAGATTGTTACGTATGATGTGTCAAATAAGCAGAAAGATTTGTTATGGATGTCGGTACATGGAGTGTTGCCTGTAAGGAGTGTGCAGAAAAGAAGAGGTTTGGTTGCATCTGAAAGGTGTCCGAGAGAAGGTTGTGGGGATGATGAGGATGTGAGTCATGTGTTTTGGTCGTGTAAGCATGCAAAGGATGTTTGGAAAAAGTTGAGTGGGTTGTGCGAAGAATTGACTGGTTTGAAGAGTTTGACGTATGAAATTGTCTTGTTTGGTTTGTGTAGTTTGGGTAGTGAAAAGGATAGAGTGTTGTGGATTTTTTTGACTTGTGTGAAAGAGGTATTGTGGAATACGAGGAATTTGAATGTGTATAAAAGAGAAGTATTTGAGATGGAGGATGTGGTTAGTATGGTATTGGCTAAATTGTATTTTTATTATAAATGGGATCTAGAAAAAGGTATGGATGCGGAAGGGATATGGCGAATGTTAAAATGGAGGTATTTAGTTTGAGGAATTTTGTTTGACTTATCTTGTATTTGATGGAAAAATAAAATAATGAACCAGAGTGATGAGATTTTTTGAAAAATAGAGAGGTGGTTTGAACAACTACAGTTCTCGGTTTTATTCAAAAAAACCTGAATGGTTTAATAAAAAAAAAAAAAAAAAAATCTGTTCTTATCAGTTTAATATCTGATACGTCCCCTATCTGGGGACCATATATTAAATGGATTTTTAGAACAGGGAGATGGAAATAGAGCTTGCTCTGTCCACTCCACGCATTGACCTGGTATTGCAGTATTTCCAGGACCGGTGCACCCTTCCCTTATGTGTTGACTAAAATCAGATTCCAAAAGTGCTATTTGTGTTTGCTATTGTTTTTGTCTTTCTGATGGGATCTCCCCTTTTAATCCCATTATTTCAACACCTGTTGGACAATGCATTTGTACAGTCATGTGTGATAATGAGCTCATTTATTAAATGCAATTAATGAATACATTGCCACCTCTTGTTGTGTGTGTGTGTGTGTGTGTGTGTGTCTTCTGTGTTTCTGTGTTTCCGGCATTTCACATTGGAACAGCTCATTCACCTTCCTTGTCTTCTCTCCGCCCTCCCTCCTAGGTAAGTTAAAGAGCTGCACCTGAGCCAGCCACTGATTGATGCAGCACCACAGTCAAATAGTGGAGTGGAGTGGAGTAGGGGAACAGCAAACAGCCATTAAAGCAGCCAGCCGCCTACCCGCCACAATGGACCTACCTGTGTACACTAGATGGATGTGATGGAATGTACTGTCGTCCCTACATTTCAAGAAGAAGTAAGAATTGCAGTTGCAACAAACCCTTGCTTGCCTACAAAGAGAGCAGCAATTTGGATTTGTTACTTTGTTACCTGGAAGAATAACAAACTGTGCAAGGATGGAGGTTGTAGGAGCAAGGAGAAGTTGTCTGTAAAGTTGGTGGATGCTTATTTTCCATTTTGCAGTCCCTTGTCTCCCTCTTGTGGCCTCCTGGAGGCAAATAAATGTGCAAAAAAAAGACAGCCTGGCGGCCGGCTGTTGCAGTGTTGCCCTCTCAGGCAACACTGAGTGACTGACTGAGCCTCACCGTCTTATATAAAGTTCAGACGGAACTTTGCACGTGTCATAGTGGAGCCCTCAGGATTCCAGAGCCAGCTTTCTGACATCATAATGGGGCCTCAGAGATAGATAAAAGCCTGGGCCCAGGCAGTGTTGGTCAGTGCTGCTCAGCAGGCAGCACTGGACTGGATTAAAGCTGATACAAGGTGTGAAGGAACAAGGGGTGGCTGTGGGCATGCACTTGCTGCCGCTGCCAGTGTTTATCTGCATGGCAGGAGGGCATTTGGGCGTTGCCAGGAAGGCGTTTTTATGTAGATTCCTCCTCTTTCAGCACTGCATTGTGGTGCAAGCAAAAGAAGCAAATCCTGTGTAGCTTCCTCTCCGGCCTTTATTCACCTCCCTCCCGCTTAGTAGCTGTAAATGTGTGTGAGCCTGCAGGGCCCCATGGAATTGCCTAGGAGTAGGCTGAATCAATCGCTGCAAGGGGTGAACAGCAGTATGGGACAGGCTCGGGCAAGGCAAGGGCCGCTCGGGTTATCGCTTCTCGGCCTTTTGGCTAAGATCAAGTGTAGTATCTGTTCTTATCAGTTTAATATCTGATACGTCCCCTATCTGGGGACCATATATTAAATGGATTTTTAGAACAGGGAGATGGAAATAGAGCTTGCTCTGTCCACTCCACGCATTGACCTGGTATTGCAGTATTTCCAGGACCGGTGCACCCTTCCCTTATGTGTTGACTAAAATCAGATTCCAAAAGTGCTATTTGTGTTTGCTATTGTTTTTGTCTTTCTGATGGGATCTCCCCTTTTAATCCCATTATTTCAACACCTGTTGGACAATGCATTTGTACAGTCATGTGTGATAATGAGCTCATTTATTAAATGCAATTAATGAATACATTGCCACCTCTTGTTGTGTGTGTGTGTGTGTGTGTGTGTGTGTGTCTTCTGTGTTTCTGTGTTTCCGGCATTTCACATTGGAACAGCTCATTCACCTTCCTTGTCTTCTCTCCGCCCTCCCTCCTAGGTAAGTTAAAGAGCTGCACCTGAGCCAGCCACTGATTGATGCAGCACCACAGTCAAATAGTGGAGTGGAGTGGAGTAGGGGAACAGCAAACAGCCATTAAAGCAGCCAGCCGCCTACCCGCCACAATGGACCTACCTGTGTACACTAGATGGATGTGATGGAATGTACTGTCGTCCCTACATTTCAAGAAGAAGTAAGAATTGCAGTTGCAACAAACCCTTGCTTGCCTACAAAGAGAGCAGCAATTTGGATTTGTTACTTTGTTACCTGGAAGAATAACAAACTGTGCAAGGATGGAGGTTGTAGGAGCAAGGAGAAGTTGTCTGTAAAGTTGGTGGATGCTTATTTTCCATTTTGCAGTCCCTTGTCTCCCTCTTGTGGCCTCCTGGAGGCAAATAAATGTGCAAAAAAAAGACAGCCTGGCGGCCGGCTGTTGCAGTGTTGCCCTCTCAGGCAACACTGAGTGACTGACTGAGCCTCACCGTCTTATATAAAGTTCAGACGGAACTTTGCACGTGTCATAGTGGAGCCCTCAGGATTCCAGAGCCAGCTTTCTGACATCATAATGGGGCCTCAGAGATAGATAAAAGCCTGGGCCCAGGCAGTGTTGGTCAGTGCTGCTCAGCAGGCAGCACTGGACTGGATTAAAGCTGATACAAGGTGTGAAGGAACAAGGGGTGGCTGTGGGCATGCACTTGCTGCCGCTGCCAGTGTTTATCTGCATGGCAGGAGGGCATTTGGGCGTTGCCAGGAAGGCGTTTTTATGTAGATTCCTCCTCTTTCAGCACTGCATTGTGGTGCAAGCAAAAGAAGCAAATCCTGTGTAGCTTCCTCTCCGGCCTTTATTCACCTCCCTCCCGCTTAGTAGCTGTAAATGTGTGTGAGCCTGCAGGGCCCCATGGAATTGCCTAGGAGTAGGCTGAATCAATCGCTGCAAGGGGTGAACAGCAGTATGGGACAGGCTCGGGCAAGGCAAGGGCCGCTCGGGTTATCGCTTCTCGGCCTTTTGGCTAAGACCAAGTGTATTTATACAGGAGGTTTTTAGTCAGAAGGTGCTCAGGTACCCTCTCTCTCGGCCTCGGGGGATCGTCCAGGTTCGCCTGGACTTCACCCCCGTGCTGCTATTTGGGAGAGAGGCTTAGTCCTGAGCAACGAGTTGCGATCCCCCCCCCCCAGCCCTTTGGTGTGTCTCCTTAAAGCCAAAGGGCGCAGCGCAAGCTGTGCGGTACCGACCTGGCCACGCAAATGGCAGGCGGACCTGATGCGGTGCCGGTATACGCCCGGTTGAGGAATACTGCAAGATTTATCTTGGCAGAGGGTGGAGGCGGTCCTCGTGGTCTCAAGTTCCTTGTCCACGATATTTTGGAAAAGCGGTTGGCGGTCCACAAGAACGAGATTTTGGCGATCCAGGACTACCCAAGGCGTGGAGTGTACGACGTGACCTTTATGGGAGAAGGAATCCTCCGTGATGCCATGGGAAAAGCTGAGAGGCAACAAGGTGAACTCATGGCCTTGGGAGTCCAGGTAATTGAACACGCTTTTGAAGTAACCAAACTCGTAGTGATTAAAATGTATTCCCCATACGTGAAAGATCAGGAAGTGGCGGCGTTTCTTGCTGCATACTTTAAGAACGTTAAGCTGCTGGGGAGAGTTATGAACGAGTGCGGTGTGTGGACCGTCAAATGGAAATTTATTGTTACGCTAATAAAGGACCCCTCCACCCAAGAAACGAAGCTACCACCTGCTCGTTTTAAACTTGGGAATGTGAATGGCGACCTCTATTTCTCAGGAATGCCAAACTTCTGCAGGGCCTGCGGTACCTATGGACATACCAGTTTTAACTGCGATGTCACCTGCAGGAACTGTGGAAGTAAACAACACACAATGAGGGAATGTACAGAAGAGAAAAAATGTAATTTTTGTCAAAAAACTGGTCATCTTTATTATGCTTGTCCACATAGGTACCGAGGCGAAGAAGATGAGCAACCCGAGGTGCCCCCACGTGCTCCACCAGCAGAGCAGTCCCGTCCTCAAGGAGGAGAGCAAGCTGTTGCGGCGAAAGAGCAGAGAGGTACCTGGGCTTCAAGGGTACGGCCAGCCGAAGCCAAAACAGGTGCCTCTCAGCCAGCGACCTCAGGGGATAAAAATGAGCCCAGCGCGAAGGAAAAACGGCAGGCCAAGAGGAAGGCAGAAAAGGAGCAGGCCATCGATGAACCTGTGGCATCCCAGACGGCTGGTTGCTCAGGCGGTGCCGGGCCTGCTCCTAATCCTGGGTCTCTAGAGACCGACTCGGAAGGAGAAGACTGGGTACAGGTGGGTCCCCGTAAAAAGGGGAAGCAAGAACGTGCCAGTAGGAGGGAGACAGGGGAGGAGCAGATGGATACGTCCGTGCGGAAAGATGTGGCTCCTCCTGGGACCCCCTCCTCGCCTGCACTGGTGAGGAGGACGGGCACTGCTCCCTCCGTATTATCGGACACCCCGCCATGCGCACAACCTCCCCCTCTAGACCGGCCTTCACGGGCCCAGGGGGGAGAGGCGGGGCCCTTGGGGGACCCACCAGACATGGACCCAGTCGGTCAACCGAGAGAGACCCAGGTGAGGCTGTGCGAGTCTGGGCTCCCCGTGTACGAGGTGAGTGTTGCTGGCTCAGCTCTCAGCGACAGTAGTTCTTCTCCTGCCTCGTCCCTCTTTTCAGTTGAGTCGGATGAGGGCGGGGCCATGAGTTCAAGTGAGGTTTCGGGTATTGCTGGTGGAGGAGCAATCTGATTTTAAGTACGCCTATTATTTATTATTTTAAAATCAGAATTTTGCTTTTACTCTCCACGATGTCTGAGCTCATGGGAATCTCCCTCAACGTGAGGGGCGCCAAGTCAAAAGTGAGAAGGGTTGCTCTCTTCAATTTTTTATCTTGCCTGGCAGCCTCTGTATTTTTCCTGCAGGAGTGCGGCATTCCCCATACAATGAGATATGAAAATTACAAAAAGGATTGGAAGTATGGTCCATCCGTCTGGTCTGGATCCAACGAGTCCAGATCAGCAGGGGTCGCCATTCTTTTTAAGGGAAACGTTTTAATTGATTTTATTCAAGAAATCTTACCAGGACGTATTTTAATGGTTAAAGCTTTTATTGATGGTGTAAAGTGGCAGTTTTTAAATTTTTACGGATCACCAGAAAAGAACGAAAGAGCGAGGATGCTGGAGATTTTACCGCTTTTTATCAACACATCTGAGCCTTTTATCCTCGCAGGTGATTTTAATTGTATCCTGAGAGGAGAACGCCGGCTTACCAACAGTACAAGTAGGAACTATGACAAGACCTCTGGACTGCTCAAGGATATCGTGACTGATTTTAAATTAAAAGACATATACAAAGAATGTAACAGGAGCAGTCCAGAGGAAGCCGGCGTTACCTGGAGCAACGCCACCTGTAGCTCCAGGATTGATTTTATCTTTTGTTCTGAAAATTTACTGCCTTTTAATTGTGAAGTTTTAACCAATGTGTTTTCAGATCACAGGCTTTTATCTTTTAAAGTAAAGCATGATCTTAATAATATTGTATGTAAAAAGTCCTGGAAGATGAATGTTTCCCTTTTAGACGATCCACAGGTTTTAGCAGATTTTATTGAATTTTACCAAGAAAGCAGGCGGGTAAGAGATACACGTACTCCCATCAGTGCATGGTGGGAGAAAATGAAAAAGAAAATTAAAGATTTTTTTATTAAGAAAAGCGTGGCGAAAGCCAAAGAGAAATACGCTTTTTTTAAAATTCTCAATACCCGTCTGCAGACCCTGTACAAAATGCAAGATCATGACATAGACGTTAAAGATGACATCACCAATTTGAAAAAGGAGATAGCCCAGTGCCTGGAGCAGAAAGGTAAAGAGATTATATTCCGTTCAAAAATACAACATGTGGAGGAGAACGAGACCTGCTCCAGGTACTTTTTTAAGAAAATAAATAACAAAAAGGCAATTATCAAAAATATAGAAGGGGTGTCAGATGTACAGGGTCTTTTAAGTAAAGTTCATGAGTTTTACACTGACCTTTTTAATGTTAAGACTGTGGATCATAATTTTATGCGTGACTCACTGAAGGAGATTACTACTGTTTTAGACCCTGTCTCCCAGAATTTTTTATTACAGGAGCTGACGGAGCAGGAGGTTTTAGAAACTGTCAAAAGTTTTAAAACAGGGAAAGTTCCCGGACCGGACGGTATACCCAGTGAGTTTTATGTAAAATTTTATGACATTTTAAAAGAGGATCTTTTTAACCTTTTTTCTGATGTTTTTAATTCCAAGATGCTGCCTAAGTCCTGGCGGAAGGGTGAGGTCTCCCTGCTGTATAAGACGGGTGACATCGCAGTTTTAAAGAATTGGAGACCAATAACCCTTCTAAATAGCGACTATAAAATTATGGCTAAAATATGTGCAAATAGATTAAAAGCCATAATACCCCACATTATACACTCTGACCAGGTGTGTGGGGTGCCAGGCCGCAGCATCTGGGATAATTTAAACCTAATAAAAGACGTGATTGAGGACACGAGGTCTAGAAAAGGTAAACTAGCCATTTTATCTATAGACTTTGAGAAGGCGTTCGACCGTGTCTCTCATTTTTATCTTTTTAAGGTTTTAGAACGTATGGGTATACCTGAAGGTTTTTTATTATCTATTAAAGCCTTTTACAGAGAATGCACCAGCAAAATTTTAGTGAATGGTTTTAAGACACAGGACATATTTTTAAACTCTGGGGTGAAGCAGGGGTGTCCCTTGTCCCCACTGCTTTTTATATGTGCATTGGAGCCTCTGTTATGCGCAATTCGCCGCGATAAGTGTATCCGTGGAGTCCCCCTGCCCGGGGGAGGCGGCGTAGAGGCCAAAGCAGTGGGGTACATGGATGATGTGGCGGTTTTATGTAGGGACGCCCTGTCGCTTCAGAGAACCCTTAGGCAAATCGAGTTTTATTGCTGTGCTTCCGGTTTTAAGGTAAACTTCAGCAAGAGTAATATTTTAAACATAGGAAGCATGGCTCTTAGAGATATACCGGTTCCTGTGTCTGATAATATTAAAATTTTAGGTGTCTCCTTCAGTGAGTACGACAATGGTTTTATCAGTTGGGACATGGTGGCGCAGAAGGTAAATCAAAAAATATGCATGTGGAACATGAGGAAGCTTACCATGGAGGGAAAAATTTTAATAATTAAAATGATAATTTTACCTTTGCTTTTATACTTAAGCATGGTTTTCCCTCCTCCCACGGTTTTATTAAGAAAAATTACTAAAGCTTGTTTTACCTTCTTTTGGAGTTCCAGAATGGAGAAACTTAAACGTGAGACGGTAATGAAAATCAAACCAAAGGGTGGCAAAGACTTTCCAGATTTTAATAGGTTTCTTTTAATCAAGTACTTTTGTTTCTGTCTTAATTCTCTTTTTAAACAACATCATTGGTCTTATTTTCTACGTTTTAATACTGGGTTTTTTATGCGAAGGATGGGGTGGTTTGAAATTGTTTTAACCTCACCTTATGCTTTTAATCTACCAGCAAATTACGTGATTTTAGAGAAAATAGTGGCCTTGTTTAATTTTAAAGGGAAAAATTTTAATGACATGATAAACAGTAAGAAACTTATAAAAGACATAAGAGGAAATGAAGTCGTCACTAATATTGAAAATTTTAATAATGAACGCTGTGCTTTTATCTTCAAAATGGTTAATGTGTTTTATCTTTTTAATACACAGATGGACCTGGCCTGGAGCTGCGTTCATCAATGTCTTCCATGCCGGGCATTCCAATTCAGGAGAGGATTCACGAGGTCTGCTATCTGTCCGAGGGAAGGCTGCCAGGCTGAGGAGACCGTGCGTCATATTTTTTGGAGTTGCGATTTTACTAAACATATTTGGATAAAGATATTCCCTCTAATGAAGAAGATGGCAGACCTAAAGGACTTGAGTTACGAAATGATTTTATATGGACTCTTTGGATGCCCAACCGCGAACCAAAAGACTATTGCATGGAAGACGATGAACTGCGTAAAAGAAGCTCTGTGGAAGGCCAGGAACATCCTGATTTTTAAGCACGATGTTTTATCTGTTGACGATGTTTTAGGTCTTTGTTTTAGCGAGATGTACATTTATTATTTATTAGATAAAAAAAGAAATGCCACCCTTTCAAATAAATGGTTTGTAAAAGAATGGAACTCCAATATATAAGAATTTGCCACCATGTCCCCTTTTATGTGTTTTTATGTAAATTGATTTTATTACTGTAATTCATTGTAAAAAAGCTGTAATTTATTGTAAATGTTTTTGAATTTTAAGTAATAAATCATTGACACCCCCGCGAGGGGGTAGCCAACTGAAAAAAAATCTGTTCTTATCAGTTTAATATCTGATACGTCCCCTATCTGGGGACCATATATTAAATGGATTTTTAGAACAGGGAGATGGAAATAGAGCTTGCTCTGTCCACTCCACGCATTGACCTGGTATTGCAGTATTTCCAGGACCGGTGCACCCTTCCCTTATGTGTTGACTAAAATCAGATTCCAAAAGTGCTATTTGTGTTTGCTATTGTTTTTGTCTTTCTGATGGGATCTCCCCTTTTAATCCCATTATTTCAACACCTGTTGGACAATGCATTTGTACAGTCATGTGTGATAATGAGCTCATTTATTAAATGCAATTAATGAATACATTGCCACCTCTTGTTGTGTGTGTGTGTGTGTGTGTGTGTGTCTTCTGTGTTTCTGTGTTTCCGGCATTTCACATTGGAACAGCTCATTCACCTTCCTTGTCTTCTCTCCGCCCTCCCTCCTAGGTAAGTTAAAGAGCTGCACCTGAGCCAGCCACTGATTGATGCAGCACCACAGTCAAATAGTGGAGTGGAGTGGAGTAGGGGAACAGCAAACAGCCATTAAAGCAGCCAGCCGCCTACCCGCCACAATGGACCTACCTGTGTACACTAGATGGATGTGATGGAATGTACTGTCGTCCCTACATTTCAAGAAGAAGTAAGAATTGCAGTTGCAACAAACCCTTGCTTGCCTACAAAGAGAGCAGCAATTTGGATTTGTTACTTTGTTACCTGGAAGAATAACAAACTGTGCAAGGATGGAGGTTGTAGGAGCAAGGAGAAGTTGTCTGTAAAGTTGGTGGATGCTTATTTTCCATTTTGCAGTCCCTTGTCTCCCTCTTGTGGCCTCCTGGAGGCAAATAAATGTGCAAAAAAAAGACAGCCTGGCGGCCGGCTGTTGCAGTGTTGCCCTCTCAGGCAACACTGAGTGACTGACTGAGCCTCACCGTCTTATATAAAGTTCAGACGGAACTTTGCACGTGTCATAGTGGAGCCCTCAGGATTCCAGAGCCAGCTTTCTGACATCATAATGGGGCCTCAGAGATAGATAAAAGCCTGGGCCCAGGCAGTGTTGGTCAGTGCTGCTCAGCAGGCAGCACTGGACTGGATTAAAGCTGATACAAGGTGTGAAGGAACAAGGGGTGGCTGTGGGCATGCACTTGCTGCCGCTGCCAGTGTTTATCTGCATGGCAGGAGGGCATTTGGGCGTTGCCAGGAAGGCGTTTTTATGTAGATTCCTCCTCTTTCAGCACTGCATTGTGGTGCAAGCAAAAGAAGCAAATCCTGTGTAGCTTCCTCTCCGGCCTTTATTCACCTCCCTCCCGCTTAGTAGCTGTAAATGTGTGTGAGCCTGCAGGGCCCCATGGAATTGCCTAGGAGTAGGCTGAATCAATCGCTGCAAGGGGTGAACAGCAGTATGGGACAGGCTCGGGCAAGGCAAGGGCCGCTCGGGTTATCGCTTCTCGGCCTTTTGGCTAAGATAGTGGATCGAACTTCACTGGCTGGTGATATGGAGGCTCAGGGGATCCGAAATACCATCCGCTTCCTGGTAAAGCCAGACTGCAACCGAAGATATGAGCTTGGACCTTTCGTTCAGACCGTCCTTTTCAGGATGCTGAAACTCAGAGCGACTGACATTTTCTGCCTTCAAGACAGTGCTGCCCAAGGCTTTTTCGATGTCTCTTTTGAGACAAACGGACAATGCCTGACTGTCTTTGAAAAAAGCAAAAAGCTGCTAACTGAGCCGGAGCTGACGGATTTCCTCCTGATACCGCTGTTCCAGATGGATGAGAAGCCGATTACCCTCCACCTCTTCAACCCCTTCACGGAGCTGGCGCATGTGGTGGCCTTCCTGCAGCGATACTGTAGCAGCGTCAGAGGAGGCAACAAGCTGAGGAACGTCTTCGGGATCCCCAACGGCAAGCTTCGTTTCTGGGTGAGATTTCGTCCAGACCCTGAGGGAATCGGTGGAGTTTGTCACCCTCCTGCCTCCTTCTCCCTTGGAGGAAACAGAGGATATCTGGTCTACCCAGGCCAGCCCAAGTACTGCAGGCAGTGTCTCAACTTCGGGCACACCAAGGAGTCCTGCCCGACTGGTCGCTGCTGCCGGAACTGTGGAAGCGCGAGCCATGATGCTGGGCACTGTTCCCAACCTCGCACCTGTGACCTGTGTGGCTCCAAAGAACATTTGGTGCGAGCCTGCCCCAGAGGAATGATGACGAATCGTAGCTACGCTGATGCCGCCCGATCGGGACGAGGGCCCATCTTCCTGGAGGTCCAGCTGGCAGAGGCAGAGCCTGAGGCACCCGCAAATGAGCTACCTATGGCCCAGGCTCTGACCCTCTTGCCGCCTCTGAATTGTCCTGGCCTGGTGCCAGCTTCTACATCAGATTCTCTGAAGGACTTGCCTGCTGTTTCCCAGACGGATGCTGTTCCAGCTTCTTCTTCGTTGAGCCAGGTTACAGAGCTGCAGAAGCCGGCTGAGGTCTCCCCTGCTCCAAGGGTTGAGGCTCCCTCGCCACAGCACACCGCATCATCTGCTACAGAGATTGAAGAGTTCCTTTCTTCTTTCCAGTCCGACACAGAGGAAAGTGGCATGACCATCGTATGGGCGGATACAGAGCCGGCGGGTATGGACCTCTCTGCACCCACTACCTCTGGGTCTGTGATATCACCTACTCCCCATCAGGATCTAGATCGATCTGTTTTCTCCGTTGTGAAGGCCCGTCGCAAGCCTGGTAAGGACGGAGCAGGCCCTCCAAAGAAAAAGATGATGGACTCCATTGCCAGTCCCAACCGCTACAGTGCCTTATCCTGCTCTTCTGAAGAGGACACGGCTCTTCCGCATCACCAGGACCCGCCTCTAATTTCCCCGTCTTCCGAATTTCTGGACTCCGTTGGCGTTCAACTTCTACAGGAGGTATGTGGCTTTTCCGAAGGCCCTCCTTGACTGGTTTAGTACTTTTTAACTGTATATAGTTTATTCTAATGTTACGGGTACTTTCCCTAAATGTCAGGGGTATTGCCTCGACAAACAGACGGGCTGCTGTTTTAGACTTTTTACGTACTCAGCCTGTGGACCTGATTTGCCTCCAGGAATGTGCTTTAAATGTTATGCCCTCTAATTTGGAGTGGCAAGCTGGGCCAGCTTACTGGGCTCCTTCAGACTTAACTAGAAATACTGGAGTCGGGGTTCTTCTCAAATCTTCTGTGATAAACTGTTTCCATCATACTGTTTTAATACCAGGTCGGCTTCAGCAACTCGACATGGACTTGTCCGGGACTCCTTTTCGATTATTTAATGTTTATGCCCCTGCAAACAAGGCTGACCGTTTAGAATTTTTTCATAATTTAAAGGTTTTCCTGCCAGGTACTTTACCAACTGTACTTGCAGGAGATTTCAATAGTATCATTGACACTAGAGGGCGCTGTGGTACTACAAATAACTGTAAACTGGACAGCACTGGAACTTTGCTAAATTCTATCTTACAGGATTTCTCCTTAAAGGACATTTGTGCTGTTCCACATCACTCTGACCCTATTTACACCTACTATGCTGATCATGGCAAGGTGAAATCACGCATTGACTTTATGTTTTGCACATCTCATTTTACAGTTATGCAATTTTCCATTGTTAATGTTGGTTTTTCTGACCATGTGGGTTTATTATGTGATGTGTCCTTACAAGGTGCCATTGTGCAAGGCAAGGGGTTTTGGAAACTCAACAACTTACTTTTAGGGGAACCCGATGTTCATAAATTGTTTGAAATGCAATTTAATGTATGGGTTTCAAAGGAAACCTCCTTCGCCTCACCTCTGTTGTGGTGGGATTGGATAAAAGTAAATGTTGCCTCCTTCTTCCAGCGTTACGGCAGAAGTTTGGCCAAGCAGCATAGAAGGCAATATACCAAACTAATCAACAACCTTGTGGTTTTGGGGAAATTACAAAGAGAAGGGATTGATGTTTATGACGAATTACAAACTGCCAAACAGGCTTTCAATGACACCCTTGCCCGACGGGGTAAAAGCATTATGTTTCGTGCTAAGGTGCAGCATATGGAGGAAAATGAGTGCTGCACCAGGTATTTCTTTAAAAAATCTGTTCGTGTTCATTCTGTGTTCAAAACTGTTTTAGATGACCAAGGCAATGAGGTGCAGGGCCCAGGTGTGGGACCTGTTATATCTAACTTTTACTCTGCATTGTATTCTAATCGTGATGCTGCTTCAAGTGAAGAAATTGATGACTATTGTTCTGTCCTTGATAAGCAGGTCCATGATACCGCTGTCCCCTCCTTAGTGGCACCTGTGACGGAGGAAGAAGTTCTGAATACCTTAAAGTCCATGCAGAATAATAAGACCCCAGGTTTAGATGGATTATCTAAGGAATTTTATATTACCTTTTGGGACATCATCAAAATAGTTTTTGTCCAAATCATTCACTTGATTATTTCTACAGGGGAATTATCTGCTTCTATGAAGAATGGAGTGATTACTTTATTGTATAAGAAGGGTGACCGTAGGGATGTCAAAAACTGGCGCCCTATTACATTACTCAATGTTGATTATAAGGTGGTGGCGAAAATTCTCACATCCAGACTTAGCGCTGTGTTACCAGATCTTATCGGGCCTGCTCAGACATGTGCAGTGCCTGGTAGGCGTATTCATGAAAACCTTTTGCTAGTTAGGGATATTATTCATATGTCTTTATCTAATCGTTCGCTATTAGTTCTTACTTCCATTGATCTGCAAAAAGCGTATGACACAGTTTCACATCAATTTTTATTTTCTGTTTTACGTGCTTTTGGTATCCCTGCACAGATGCTGCGAGTCATTCAAAGTATGTATTCGGAGGTTACTAGCTGTGTTCAAGTTAATGGTTCCCTAGGCGACCCTTTTACGGTTTCTTCTGGGGTGCGGCAGGGGTGCCCTTTGTCGCCAGTACTTTTCATAAGTGTCATGGAAACTTTTATTCAGTCTGTTATTAAAGATAAAATAATAAAAGGTTTCTTTCTCCCAGGGTCTCAAGGTGAGGCAGTAAAATTACTGGCCTATATGGATGATGTGGTGTTGGTTAACACATCCCAAGCGGACCTGAATAGAGCAAAATTACATTTACGTATTTTCTGTAATGTGTCTGCCATGTCTGTAAACTGGGATAAATGCAAATACTCAACGTTTGCGGCTGTCACACCTGTACAAGACACACAGGTGCCCCATGACCCACAGGGACTGACTATTCTGGGGGTTCATTATGATCAGGCGTTAAAAGGTAGCCAATCCTTTCAGAAGTTGGGTGAAAGAGTAACACAGAAGCTGAACTTCTATAAGACCAGGCAAATGTCTCTTTTTGGGAAGGTGCTCATAATAAAGGCAGTCATCTTGCCCATGATTTTTTATCTCACCTGTGTTTTCACTCCCTCCAGCAGGTGGATACAGCAAATGACCAGAATATTGTGTATCTTTCTATGGGGGTCAAAAGCTGAGAAAGTTGCTCGTGTCAAATGTCTGAAATTACCCATTAACGGTGGTCTACATTTTCCTGACATTGCTTTTCTATCTCACATGCACTCCTGGTTATTAATACACAAGTTAGTACTATCTAAAAGATGGGCCGGTCACATGATCCGATATTTGGGTGGCTGGATGTTTCATAAATGGGGTTGGTTACCGTTAGATAGAACCAAACCTTGGGCCTTTGTTGCGCCTCCTTTTTACTTTGCACTACAATATTTCAAGAATAAATATAATCTAGAATCCTTGGGATTATTAAGCACCAGTAAAATTCATATTCTGAAATGGTACCGGAAGGATGAAATTGTAACGAACATAGCTGACCTGTCTAGCTCTCAGGCTAAAAATGCATGGAAAATGGTCAGTGCTTTGCCAGTGTCACCCAAACAAAGGGAGGTGACATGGTTATCCTTTCATGAGGCTCTTCCAACAAAGGCGTTCTTAAAACGCAGAGATATGGCGCCATCTGAACAGTGTCCGAGGGAAAATTGCGGTGACATAGAAACCGTATTTCACTTGCTTTATGGTTGTCCCTATGCCAAACAGGTCATTGCTAAGTTAAAGCGTTTGTTTTTAGAACTTACTGGCATCTCTTCTGCCTCTGTCAGCATGTTACTTTATGGGGTAGGCCTTACAATGTCTGTGCAACACAGACTAGTGTGGATGTTCACTATTGCCCTGCGTGAAACTTTATGGGACTCACGAAATATTCTGGTTTATAAAAAAGACAAAATGTCTGTTGATGACTGTATTAAATTGTTTCTCAGTAGATTGTATTTTATGTACAAGCTTGATTGTAAACGTTCTGGGTCAGATTCTGAGGGGATCTGGAAGGTTAAGAAATGGAAACATTGGGTGTGATTATTTTGTACATTACTTGTGTGAACTGAAACGATTGTATGACACTGACATTGTTCTGATTGTATTATGATGTATATTGTACTTGTATTTTGTTTCAATTGATAAATAAAAACTTTTGTAAAAAAAAAAAAAAAAAAAAAATCTGTTCTTATCAGTTTAATATCTGATACGTCCCCTATCTGGGGACCATATATTAAATGGATTTTTAGAACAGGGAGATGGAAATAGAGCTTGCTCTGTCCACTCCACGCATTGACCTGGTATTGCAGTATTTCCAGGACCGGTGCACCCTTCCCTTATGTGTTGACTAAAATCAGATTCCAAAAGTGCTATTTGTGTTTGCTATTGTTTTTGTCTTTCTGATGGGATCTCCCCTTTTAATCCCATTATTTCAACACCTGTTGGACAATGCATTTGTACAGTCATGTGTGATAATGAGCTCATTTATTAAATGCAATTAATGAATACATTGCCACCTCTTGTTGTGTGTGTGTGTGTGTGTGTGTGTGTCTTCTGTGTTTCTGTGTTTCCGGCATTTCACATTGGAACAGCTCATTCACCTTCCTTGTCTTCTCTCCGCCCTCCCTCCTAGGTAAGTTAAAGAGCTGCACCTGAGCCAGCCACTGATTGATGCAGCACCACAGTCAAATAGTGGAGTGGAGTGGAGTAGGGGAACAGCAAACAGCCATTAAAGCAGCCAGCCGCCTACCCGCCACAATGGACCTACCTGTGTACACTAGATGGATGTGATGGAATGTACTGTCGTCCCTACATTTCAAGAAGAAGTAAGAATTGCAGTTGCAACAAACCCTTGCTTGCCTACAAAGAGAGCAGCAATTTGGATTTGTTACTTTGTTACCTGGAAGAATAACAAACTGTGCAAGGATGGAGGTTGTAGGAGCAAGGAGAAGTTGTCTGTAAAGTTGGTGGATGCTTATTTTCCATTTTGCAGTCCCTTGTCTCCCTCTTGTGGCCTCCTGGAGGCAAATAAATGTGCAAAAAAAAGACAGCCTGGCGGCCGGCTGTTGCAGTGTTGCCCTCTCAGGCAACACTGAGTGACTGACTGAGCCTCACCGTCTTATATAAAGTTCAGACGGAACTTTGCACGTGTCATAGTGGAGCCCTCAGGATTCCAGAGCCAGCTTTCTGACATCATAATGGGGCCTCAGAGATAGATAAAAGCCTGGGCCCAGGCAGTGTTGGTCAGTGCTGCTCAGCAGGCAGCACTGGACTGGATTAAAGCTGATACAAGGTGTGAAGGAACAAGGGGTGGCTGTGGGCATGCACTTGCTGCCGCTGCCAGTGTTTATCTGCATGGCAGGAGGGCATTTGGGCGTTGCCAGGAAGGCGTTTTTATGTAGATTCCTCCTCTTTCAGCACTGCATTGTGGTGCAAGCAAAAGAAGCAAATCCTGTGTAGCTTCCTCTCCGGCCTTTATTCACCTCCCTCCCGCTTAGTAGCTGTAAATGTGTGTGAGCCTGCAGGGCCCCATGGAATTGCCTAGGAGTAGGCTGAATCAATCGCTGCAAGGGGTGAACAGCAGTATGGGACAGGCTCGGGCAAGGCAAGGGCCGCTCGGGTTATCGCTTCTCGGCCTTTTGGCTAAGATCAAGTGTAGTATCTGTTCTTATCAGTTTAATATCTGATACGTCCCCTATCTGGGGACCATATATTAAATGGATTTTTAGAACAGGGAGATGGAAATAGAGCTTGCTCTGTCCACTCCACGCATTGACCTGGTATTGCAGTATTTCCAGGACCGGTGCACCCTTCCCTTATGTGTTGACTAAAATCAGATTCCAAAAGTGCTATTTGTGTTTGCTATTGTTTTTGTCTTTCTGATGGGATCTCCCCTTTTAATCCCATTATTTCAACACCTGTTGGACAATGCATTTGTACAGTCATGTGTGATAATGAGCTCATTTATTAAATGCAATTAATGAATACATTGCCACCTCTTGTTGTGTGTGTGTGTGTGTGTGTGTGTGTCTTCTGTGTTTCTGTGTTTCCGGCATTTCACATTGGAACAGCTCATTCACCTTCCTTGTCTTCTCTCCGCCCTCCCTCCTAGGTAAGTTAAAGAGCTGCACCTGAGCCAGCCACTGATTGATGCAGCACCACAGTCAAATAGTGGAGTGGAGTGGAGTAGGGGAACAGCAAACAGCCATTAAAGCAGCCAGCCGCCTACCCGCCACAATGGACCTACCTGTGTACACTAGATGGATGTGATGGAATGTACTGTCGTCCCTACATTTCAAGAAGAAGTAAGAATTGCAGTTGCAACAAACCCTTGCTTGCCTACAAAGAGAGCAGCAATTTGGATTTGTTACTTTGTTACCTGGAAGAATAACAAACTGTGCAAGGATGGAGGTTGTAGGAGCAAGGAGAAGTTGTCTGTAAAGTTGGTGGATGCTTATTTTCCATTTTGCAGTCCCTTGTCTCCCTCTTGTGGCCTCCTGGAGGCAAATAAATGTGCAAAAAAAAGACAGCCTGGCGGCCGGCTGTTGCAGTGTTGCCCTCTCAGGCAACACTGAGTGACTGACTGAGCCTCACCGTCTTATATAAAGTTCAGACGGAACTTTGCACGTGTCATAGTGGAGCCCTCAGGATTCCAGAGCCAGCTTTCTGACATCATAATGGGGCCTCAGAGATAGATAAAAGCCTGGGCCCAGGCAGTGTTGGTCAGTGCTGCTCAGCAGGCAGCACTGGACTGGATTAAAGCTGATACAAGGTGTGAAGGAACAAGGGGTGGCTGTGGGCATGCACTTGCTGCCGCTGCCAGTGTTTATCTGCATGGCAGGAGGGCATTTGGGCGTTGCCAGGAAGGCGTTTTTATGTAGATTCCTCCTCTTTCAGCACTGCATTGTGGTGCAAGCAAAAGAAGCAAATCCTGTGTAGCTTCCTCTCCGGCCTTTATTCACCTCCCTCCCGCTTAGTAGCTGTAAATGTGTGTGAGCCTGCAGGGCCCCATGGAATTGCCTAGGAGTAGGCTGAATCAATCGCTGCAAGGGGTGAACAGCAGTATGGGACAGGCTCGGGCAAGGCAAGGGCCGCTCGGGTTATCGCTTCTCGGCCTTTTGGCTAAGATCAAGTGTAGTATCTGTTCTTATCAGTCCTTGTAAGGATAGATAGCTCGGAGAACCACTGGGGGCTATAAACACTAGCTTAGCGATCCAAGAGCGTTCCAGACGAAGCCGGCGACGAACTGCGGAGAAGAACCACCGAAGACGAAGATCCAGAAGGGAGAAGCCGCCATCGGGGAAGAAGCTCCGGGAGATCGCTGCCGGGAAGAAGGAGAACTGCGACAGAGACCTTCGGAGAAGAGCCGCTGCTGAAGGGGATCTTTGAAGAAGCTCGGCCGCAGAAGAAGCTCGACGAGGAACCGCTGCGGAAGAAATTTCGTGGAAGAACCTCGGCCAGCAAGGAGAAGATTTGCATAGCTCCGCCCCCTTCGGGAAAGAGCTATCGAAGATCCTCCCCAAGCGACAGGAACAGCTGGAAGAAGCCATGGCCTCAACCAGCAACCCTGCCACCCAGAAGAAGAAGGCTGATGGACCAGGTGAGCCGACCCAGGCCAGGACATCTCCTCCTGAAGCCTCCTCAAGCCAACAGGCCACCAGGAAGCCGAACCAGGCTGCTCCAACCCTGGAGCCCTGGATGAAGCAGACTGTGGCCCTGAAGCTGAAGGAGGTGGACGGGAGAGTGCCGGACATGACGGAAGAAGTGTTCTGCCAGAAGATGCTCCTGGACCAGGGCTTCGCTAAGCCGGAGACCATCAGCATCCAGGCCTTCATGACCGGGATGTTCTTCGTGACCTTCGCTTCGATCAACATCTGCAGAAGGTACTGGGAGATGGTGAAAGCGGCGAGGCCTGAATCCCCTTTCTCTCGCTTTGTGGGCAACTGCCCTGTCCAAAGAGAGGAAAGGCGGGTGACGGTCTCAATGCGGAACCCACACACCCCCGGCAAAGACATCACCACGCTCCTGAAGCGGTTCTGCACAGTGGTGAGGGAACCCACCCACATCCTGAACGGACTCGGCTTCTGGACTGGCAAGTGGTCGGTAATCGTCCGACTGAACAAGGATTCGAGCGCGGAAGACGGCCTCCAGCACCTGCCCCAGTCATTCTCGCTGGGCAACTCCTACGGCCTCATCTACTACCCGGACATGCCGCAGATCTGCAGGAGATGCAGCAAGAAGGGTCATTCGGTGAAGGACTGCAAGGAGGACGCCTGCAAGAACTGCCGGGTAACAGGACACGAGACCAAAGACTGCCCGAAACGGACAATGTGCAACCTCTGCGGACAAGCAGCCCACTCCTACAAAGACTGCCCGAAGAGGGATCGATCCTGGGCAACTGTAGCGGCGAAAGCTCCGGCCAGAGGGAACCCCGCCCCAGCCAGAGCTCCAGCGGCGCAGAAGACCGGGAATAAGAAGGATGGTAAGAAGACGACAGTCCCTCCCCCCCGTCTCCCGGCCCTCCCTCGCCCTACCCTTCCCACCCTCCCTCGCCCGGCCCTCCCCACCCCCCCGTCCCCAACCCCTGTCACCCCCACTGAGGCTCTCACCTTCTCCTACCCACCCATCTCAGTGGTCCTGTCACCTGCACCTCTCCCAACCCAGCCTCCCTTCTCCCCAGCTCCAGCAGCACTAACATCTTCCCCTCCAGCTGCTGGAGTCCTCTCCCTGGAGGATTTTCCCCCTCTTGTCTCCTCAGGTGCCATCCAGAGGAAGAGAAAGGTGAGGGACAGCCCAGCTGCTGAGTCCTCAAAGCGACAAGTCGTAGAAATCTGCGAAGATTCCCTTGCGCAGCAGGAGGAAATGGAGCAGATGGTGGAGGAACTCGTGTCTGAACCTGAGGTCATCGACTTCACAACAGACATCCAGGTGGCTACAATCCTGGAACAATTTTTGTCAGAGGGCCTGCTGGATCTTTCGGACCCGCCAGGAGAGGAGGATCCGCCCGACCGGACTGGTAACTAAGGTGTATCGTTTGCACTGACCTTCTTTATTCTCCCCCATGGCTGCTAAACTTAACATCTTTAGCCTCAATGTGAGGAGTGTTAGAGATAGGACTAGATGTCAGATGGTGCTAACTTTTCTTTCCAAGCAGTCGAGTGATGTATTTATGCTGCAGGAATGTACTCTCCCCTCTTCCAGGTCATACCATCATCTGGCCAGGCAGTGGACCCATGGCCCGTCCTACTGGTCTGGTGGGGGCGACTGTAAGTCTGCAGGGGTTGCCATCCTGATTAGGGGAGGCGTATTTACTGTTGACTCTGTCCAGGAGCTCGCCTGCGGCCGCTTGTTGGTCGTAGACGGTTCCTGGGCAGGAGAGCCGATTAGGCTCATCAACGTGTACGCTCCCCCTATGAAGGCTGAGCGCCTGGAACTATTCCAGACCCTGCGGACCCAGCTCGCCACCACTAGGGCAGTGGTGATGGCCGGGGACTTCAACTGCCCCATCGAAGAGGATGGACGAAGTTCCGGCACTTCAATCAAACTGGATGTCAGTTCCAAACTGCTTATCGAGATGGTAACCGAAGCATCCTTGCAGGACGTTGTGGGCTCCATGGGGATCGGCTCTGTGAACTATTCATGGAGCCGACCCGATGGCTCACTTCGTTCTCGGATTGACTTTGTGTTCACCTCCCGGGCAGTCAAGCAGCATGGGCACTCCATGGTCCCCTGCTTCTTCTCCGACCACAGGGCCATTCTCTTCCAGGGTGCCATCGGCCACGGTTTTCCTCCCGGCCCTGGCTCCTGGAAGCTGAATTGTGCCCTGCTGGAAAGAGAGGAGGTACTGGCGGAACTTAGAGACGCCTATATTGTTTGGAGGAATGATAAAGTTTTCTTTGACAAAACCTGTGACTGGTGGGAATATGTTAAAGTTGAATTTCGTTGTTTCTTTCAGGCAAAAAGTCGTCAACAGGCGTGTGAGAGGAAGAGAGACTTCAGAGAGATGCAGCGTCAGCTGCGATCCCTGCAAGACCTCCTTCAATGCGGCTGGGACGTCAGGAAGGAGCTGGAGGAAGCCAAAAAGGGCCTGAAAAGGCACTTTGAGGAGGAATCCAAGCGAATTGTCTTTCGTTCCAAGGTGGAGAACCTGGAGAAGGGTGAGAAATGTAACTCGTTCTTTTTCAGGAAACTCCATGCCGGCCACACGCCCCTGAAGGAACTTCGAGATGAGACCGGAAACATGCATTCTGGGAAGAAGGAGGTGATGGGAGTCGTCACAGACTACTACCGAAGCCTCTACTCCCGGAAAACCACTGACCCCGAAGCCGCCGATAAATTCCTGTCAGGTATCACTAATCATCTTGATCCTGCAGGTACGGAGGCTATGGATGTACCCCTGACGGTGGAGGAACTGCTCTCTGCCGCTAAATCCTTCAGACCCGGCAGGACCCCGGGCAGTGATGGTCTCCCAGCAGAGCTCTATGTAGCGCTGGGGGACTTGATCTGTCCGGACCTGCTGGAGCTCTATGAGGAGATGGTGGTGGAGGGTAGAATGCCACCGTCCTTGAGAGAAGGCATGATCACGATCTTGTATAAGCGGAAGGGGGAGAGATGTGACCTGAAAAACTGGCGTCCCATCTCTCTCCTGAACGTGGACTACAAGATCCTCGCCAAAGTATTGGCCAACAGACTGAAGGTTGTCATCGGACAGATCATCGGATCGGACCAAACCTGCGGCATTCCTGGCCGTAGGGTGGCCGACAGTCTTGCCCTGGTGAGGGACACGGTGCATTACATGCAAAGCCGCCGTACACACGCGGCCCTGGTCAGTCTGGATCAGGAGAAGGCTTTTGACCGGGTCTCTCACGAATTCATGGGTAAGGCTCTGCGTAGGCTGCGGCTTGGCAGGTTGTTCTGTTTGTATGTTAACCTGATGTATTGCGACATTTACAGCTCGGTGCTGGTGAACGGCTGGAAGACTGACCCCTTTCCTGTATCGTCGGGGGTTAGACAAGGCTGTCCTCTTTCACCTCTCCTTTTTGTTTGTGTTATAGAGCTCTTCGCAGAGGCTATCCGGCAGAATGGAGAGATCAGAGGGATCACCGCACCAGGTCCAGGACACTTCGAGGTCAAATGCTCGCTGTACATGGACGACGTGACCGTCTTCTGCGCTGACCAGAGTTCGGTGACTGCACTCGTCCAGACCTGCGAGGAGTTCGGACGCGCTTCAGGGGCAAAAGTCAACTGCGGGAAGTCGGAAGCCATGCTCTTCGGAAAGTGGTACCTGCCTTCTCCTGCCTCCTTCCCGTTTACTATCAAGCCGGACTTCATCAAAATTCTGGGAGTCTGGTTCGGTAAGGAAGGTGCAGCCCTAAAGTCGTGGGAAGAACGCTTGGCCAAAGTCAACCAAAGGATCGGACTGTGGAGCCTCAGACAACTCACTATTGAGGGCAAAGCAATGGTCCTGCGTAACGAAGTCTTGCCTGTGCTACAATACACTGCACAGGCATGGCCCCCTCTTGCCACCGTCTCGAGGGCCATTACCAGGACTGTGTTTCGCTTCATCTGGGGCTCGAAAATGGACAGAGTAAAGCGGACTGTTATGTACAAGGAGCCCCGCAAAGGTGGGAAGGGTATACCCGACATTCCCACTCTGCTGCGGATCGCTTTTGTATGTGACTGTGTTCGTAGGACTCTGAGGACAGCAAACGGCTCTGCGGGCAAGGCCATGTCCCGCTACTTCCTCCTTCCCCTCTGGCGAGGTTTTGGCTGGGACAAGTGGGACAGCTCCTTCCCTTACAACTGGCACGCTCCCTGGTTCTACGGAGATGTCGTCCGGTTTGTGAGGGAGCATCAACTGGAGGGTCTTAAGCCCGACTTGTGGAAACCTAAGACGATCCACAAGCACATCAGAGCAAAGGACCCACTGGAGTCTGTTCCAGGGCTTCATGCCGACACGTTGGAGACTGTTTGGACTAACGTGTCATCTGGCAGGTTGACCAACGGGCACAAGGACATTTCATGGATGGCCATCCAGGGAGGACTGCCTCTTAGGTCATTCATGCATGCCCGCAACCTGTGCAAGACCCGGTACTGCCCCAGGTGCCCCTTCACGGAGGAAACATCTTTGCACATTTTCTGGCAGTGCCCCTTTGCACAGGGTCTGTTGAAAGCCTTGGAACATGAACTCAAGGACTCAGTACCCAGGAACAGACTGTCGTACCGCTCGGTACTTTATGGACTATTTCCTGGGAATACCACGGATGGAGCAATCCAGGAAGCCTGGCGCCTTATGAACTGCTTTAAGGACGCTATATGGTTTGCCAGGAACCGTCTGATTTTGCGGAGAGAGAGTGTGTCCGTCCAGGACTGCCGCAGGCTGATCCACAGCCTGCTCAGAGACTATTCCACCTGGGACAGCCCGGACGTCGATGAGGAAGAGGACTGATACTCCCCTTCCCCCCACTCTCCCTTCTTGTGTGTTGTCTTTCAATAAAGCTTCGGGCCTGTGATTTCCCCCTTCCCTATCCCCTCCTACCCACTCCCCTATCCCATCACTTGTCTGTAATGCTTTGTTGTTTGGCGTTAGTGAATGCAAGAATGTTAGTGTAGCATGTGGTGTAATGTATAGCATAGGCTAGCCTGTACTGTGTATTATACTGTCATGTTATGTTTGACGACTGTTATTATTTATTATTTACTGCTTCATGGCTTGCGCTGCGTCGCAGTAATGTTTGTATGATGACGATTGATTGTCAATAAAGCAATTTTCAATCAAAAAAAAAAAATCTGTTCTTATCAGTTTAATATCTGATACGTCCCCTATCTGGGGACCATATATTAAATGGATTTTTAGAACAGGGAGATGGAAATAGAGCTTGCTCTGTCCACTCCACGCATTGACCTGGTATTGCAGTATTTCCAGGACCGGTGCACCCTTCCCTTATGTGTTGACTAAAATCAGATTCCAAAAGTGCTATTTGTGTTTGCTATTGTTTTTGTCTTTCTGATGGGATCTCCCCTTTTAATCCCATTATTTCAACACCTGTTGGACAATGCATTTGTACAGTCATGTGTGATAATGAGCTCATTTATTAAATGCAATTAATGAATACATTGCCACCTCTTGTTGTGTGTGTGTGTGTGTGTGTGTGTGTCTTCTGTGTTTCTGTGTTTCCGGCATTTCACATTGGAACAGCTCATTCACCTTCCTTGTCTTCTCTCCGCCCTCCCTCCTAGGTAAGTTAAAGAGCTGCACCTGAGCCAGCCACTGATTGATGCAGCACCACAGTCAAATAGTGGAGTGGAGTGGAGTAGGGGAACAGCAAACAGCCATTAAAGCAGCCAGCCGCCTACCCGCCACAATGGACCTACCTGTGTACACTAGATGGATGTGATGGAATGTACTGTCGTCCCTACATTTCAAGAAGAAGTAAGAATTGCAGTTGCAACAAACCCTTGCTTGCCTACAAAGAGAGCAGCAATTTGGATTTGTTACTTTGTTACCTGGAAGAATAACAAACTGTGCAAGGATGGAGGTTGTAGGAGCAAGGAGAAGTTGTCTGTAAAGTTGGTGGATGCTTATTTTCCATTTTGCAGTCCCTTGTCTCCCTCTTGTGGCCTCCTGGAGGCAAATAAATGTGCAAAAAAAAGACAGCCTGGCGGCCGGCTGTTGCAGTGTTGCCCTCTCAGGCAACACTGAGTGACTGACTGAGCCTCACCGTCTTATATAAAGTTCAGACGGAACTTTGCACGTGTCATAGTGGAGCCCTCAGGATTCCAGAGCCAGCTTTCTGACATCATAATGGGGCCTCAGAGATAGATAAAAGCCTGGGCCCAGGCAGTGTTGGTCAGTGCTGCTCAGCAGGCAGCACTGGACTGGATTAAAGCTGATACAAGGTGTGAAGGAACAAGGGGTGGCTGTGGGCATGCACTTGCTGCCGCTGCCAGTGTTTATCTGCATGGCAGGAGGGCATTTGGGCGTTGCCAGGAAGGCGTTTTTATGTAGATTCCTCCTCTTTCAGCACTGCATTGTGGTGCAAGCAAAAGAAGCAAATCCTGTGTAGCTTCCTCTCCGGCCTTTATTCACCTCCCTCCCGCTTAGTAGCTGTAAATGTGTGTGAGCCTGCAGGGCCCCATGGAATTGCCTAGGAGTAGGCTGAATCAATCGCTGCAAGGGGTGAACAGCAGTATGGGACAGGCTCGGGCAAGGCAAGGGCCGCTCGGGTTATCGCTTCTCGGCCTTTTGGCAAGATCAGGTGTAGTATTTCTGCATCTGGTTTTGTTGGGAGGTGTCCGGGGTACCCTGCTCCTTGGCCTTGGGGGATCGTCTCTTTTCACAGAGAGACTTCACCCCCTTGCTGCTATTTGGGGAGTGGGCTTAGCCCCCGGACAACGAGTTGCGATCGCGCCTTACCCAAGAGGTCAACCGGCCTTGAGGCGTTTTTCTAAGAGCGTTCCGAGGGCGTTTATCGGGCTTCGTAGGTGTCTGGGGTACCCTAATCCTTGGCCTTGGGGGAGGGTTCCACTTAATTGTGGAATCTGAGCCCTTGCTGCTATAAGGGACAGGCTTAGCCCCCAGGCACTGAAAATGCCATATACATTTGGATTTGCATCCGGGGACACCCGGTTGCGCCAGTCCGTCCGCATCGAGGTGGAAGAAGGCCATCGCCAGCGGAAGAACCTTCGCTTCATTGTGGAGGTGATTCTGCTGGACTTCCTGGGGCTCAAGCGGGCGGACATCCTGTGTCTCAACGACCAGGAAAGCCGCGGTCGGTACACCGTATCCTTTACGGCCGCGGCATGTTGCGACAACATGCACAAAAGATTGTCTGATGCGGACCAGAGTGAGGAGCGGCTAAATGGACTGAACTTTTTATTCCTCTACGGGGAGGAAGAAGTCCCGCTCGTGATGTGCATGTTCAGTCCATTTGTCTCAGAGTGTGACATTGAAACCTTCCTCAGTCGTTACTGCAGGGAGGTCCGCTTCTCACATAAAATCTTGAACACCCAGAGCTTCTGGAATGGCAAAAGAAAATATTGGGTGAAGTTCCGCCAGGATCCCAATGGCATTGGAGGCTTACATCACCCACCCCAGAACTTTGCCATTGGGAAGAATCGAGGATTCCTATTTTACCCCCAGATGCCAATAGCCTGCCGGAACTGCTTGAGATATGGCCACACCAGAGAACATTGTGACCGGCCCCATGTGGTGCAGTGTAACAGGTGTGGCCAGGTTGGACACGTAGCGGCAAAATGCAGTTCCGAGGTGTTGTGCAATCTGTGCGGCATGACTGGGCATGCTTTTAAAGATTGCCCCCGCAGAGCGAAATCTGGGCCACCCAGACCAGGGCCAGAGCGGCAGTTTGCAACATGTGCAGACGCCGCTGGTAATGCCCCAAAACGAGCATTGACGACTGAGGGGTCCAGGCCAAAGTCCTTCACAGCTCCATCGGGGGGCCCACCGATGTCAGCCTCGAGGGACGGCCATAGGGATTCCACCGGGTCCAGGCAGAGCAGGAGGAATTCTGACTCTGCTGGACATAAGTTGACCGGCACCTCTGCAAACAGGTCCTCTGCTCCGCCTGCAGTGGACCCTGTTGAGGCAGTGGTTAGCGACAGGCGTCGTGGCTCCGTAGGTTCTGCAGTAGGACCTGACGCCTGTCCCAAGAGTGTGGGCATGGAGCGGAGACACTCTGTGTCAGACGAGGGCTCCATTAAGAAAACCCTAAAATATGCTGGATTGGAGCCTCGTTTTGACCATTTCCGGTCAACGGGGGGGTCGGAGCAAAGTTCCTCCACTGCGGTTGTGGAGGGGCTTGCGATGAAGGCTCCCCGTAAGCAGGCAAAGGTTGCCAAGAGCGATGGGACCTCACAGGCCCCTGTGCAGCTGCCCAGGAAGGACATCAGCGATATCTTCAGCCAGGGGCCAGAGATGGGTGAGAGCGACTTCGAGGAGATGGATAGGAGCCATTCTGCAAAGAGACAGCGAGAGGAAGAGGAGTCCGGAGTTCGGAGGAAAGCTGCCTATCGGAGTTCGGATGAGAGCAGTGTGGGGGTTGGAGCCGCCCACGTATCTGGCTCTGACCCTACCAACATCCAAGATTTATTGACCCCTCAAAAAGGGGGTCCAGACTCGCAGCTGATCTCCGAGTACGACTCTTCTGGTTCGGACCCTGACCTCAACTAAGACTATGTTGGTTCCTATCAAAGTCGCCTCACTAAATGTGAGGTCCCTAAAGAGCCCTGTCCGCAGGACTGCTTTATTTTCATTTTTAGAGACTGTGGACTTTGACCTTTGCCTGCTTCAAGAATGTGGAATCCCTAATGACTTGGAATATCAAGATTTAAAGATGGACTGGAAACTAGGCCCCTCAGTCTGGTCTGGTGGAAATGACTGTCGCTCTGCGGGGGTTGGATTGCTCTGCCGAGGTCGTTTTATCTCCATCCAAACAGTGACTGAAATCATGCCCGGCAGAGCTATTTTAATACATTTGCTTTTTAATGGAACTTTAATTCGTGTTTTAAACGTTTATGCCCCTCCTACCAAACAGGAGAGGGCAGAACTATTAGAGATTTTACCATTGTTTTGTGTTGGGTCTACCCCCCTGCTGGTGGGTGGTGATTTTAACTGTGTGCGAGATGGAGAACACCGCCAGGGTGGGGATTTTAATCGAAAAATTGACCGTACTTCTTACCTGCTCAAGAATTTTATTGGTGATTTTAAATTGAAAGATTGCTGGAGGGAACTCTTGCCTGCGGACCCAGGCCCCACCTGGTCCAATGGAAGAGTGAGCTCCAGAATTGATTTTATTTTCACTTCTAATAGTTTTATTCCCAAAAAATGTTTGCTTTTAACAAATATTTTATCTGATCACAAGCTCCTTTCAGTGCACCTGGAGCTAGAGGGAGAGCAAAAAGCTTGTAGGGGTCCCTGGAGACTAAACACCACACTCCTGGAGGACCCCATCATTAAAGAGGAGTTTGTGCGGACCTACCAGTGTTGGCAGTCCCATAGAGCGCCCAGTCAGCCTATGCTACACTGGTGGGAGGGCATTAAACCCAAAATCAGAGCTTTTTTTATTCGAGCAGGTAAGAAGAAAGCAAAAGAGAAAAAACAATGGTTTTATGTTCTTAATAAACGTTTACATGTACTTTTTAAATTGAAGGAGATTGGTATGGATGTTGATGATGATATCTTAAATCTTAAAGCTGAAATAAAATATGCCATAGAAGAGAAAGGGAAACAAATAATTTTTAATTCACATGTAAAGCACCTCGAGGATGGCGAGAAGTGTTCCCGGTTCTTCTTCAAAAAGGTAATGGATAAACGAGATGTCATTTTAAACCTTGAAGGAGAAACCACTATGGTCGGCATTTTAAATTCTGCTTTTAATTTCTACCAATCTCTTTTTAACAAGAAAAATATTGATCCTTCCTTTTTAGAACATGTTCTTAATTCCCTTGATGCCAAGCTAGATATTTTAGACCAGGAAGTTTTATCCCGTAATATTACCTTGGAGGAACTTTTATTTGCTTTTAAAAGTTTTTCTAATGGGAAAGCTCCTGGGGAAGATGGTCTGCCCATCGAATTTTATCATGCTTTTTGGGAAATTTTAAAGAATGACATGTTTTTATTGTATAAGGAAGTTTTTATTACTGAAGAGCTGCCCCCTTCCTGGAGGAGGGGGATTGTGTCCTTAATTTTTAAAAAAGGTGAGAGGGACCAGTTAAAAAACTGGCGCCCTATTACTCTTTTAAACGTTGATTGTAAAATTTTAGCTAAACTAATAACAATCCGTTTTAAACCTTTTATTCATAAATTAATCCATCCAAACCAGGTATGTGGGGTACCTGGGAGGTCAATTACTGAGTCCCTGAATATTTTACGTGACATCATTTGGTATTTTAAAGAAAGGGGTCAAAGCCTTGCTATTTTATCCTTAGATTTCGAGAAGGCTTTTGACCGGGTCTCCCATGAATATCTTTTTATGGTTCTTAAAAAGATGGCTGTTCCTGAAATTATTTTAACACGTATTAAGCTTTTATATCGATCCTGTTTTAGCCAAATTTCTATCAACGGATTTTTAACTAAAGGTGTTCCTCTTTTATCAGGGGTGAAACAGGGGTGCCCGTTGTCTCCGCTCCTTTTTATTTGTGCCATAGAACCTCTGTTCACCCTAATAAGAGATGATAAAGTCATCAGAGGCGTGCCCATACCTGGAGGAAGGGGGAACCAGGTAAAAATCCTAGGCTATATGGATGACGCCACCGTCCTATGCCCAGACGCCGCTTCTATGAGACGGGCATTGAGGAACACCGGTTTTTTTTGTGAAGCCTCTGGTTTTAAATTAAACGTTGATAAGTGTGACTGTTTTTATACTGGTGTATGGGATTCCTCTGTGACACCAGGAGTTAACATGCAGCAGGATCAGATAAAAATTTTAGGAATTGTTTTTAATCAAGAAAACGATGGGAGACCCAATTGGGATTCAGTAATTGCCAAAATGGAAAAAAAGGTTTTAATGTGGAATTTGAGAAATCTCACCATGGAGGGAAAAGTTTTAATAATTAAATCTGTTTTATTACCCATAATGCTTTATGTAGCTATGGTTTTCCCTCCAACAATTTTATATATTAAAAAAGTGACCAGGATCTGTTTTATGTTTTTATGGGGTTCCAAAATGGAAAAACTAAAACGTGATTTTATGTACAGATGTAAGGACAATGGCGGGAGAGATGTTCCTAACCTTTTTAACTTCTTTTACATTAAATACTTTTGCTTCTGTTTTAAAATGTATAATTCTGATGGTATTTTTAGCTACTTTTTAAAGTACGCTACGGGCATGATTTTTAAACGATGGTTTCGTGTCCCTTTGAATTCTCCTGTGCTTCTGTGTCCCCCAAAACAATATGCGGTGCTCGAAAAAACTGTCAGGCTCCTAGGTCTCCAAGAATTGGAGCCTGACATATTGGGGGACCAGAAAAAAGTGTCACTCTCCTGTAGGCGGCAGGAGGATACACTGGCAGTTTCAAATTTCTCACAGGCAAGGTCCAAGGTGGTGTGGCGGAACGTTTTCGGGAAATTTATGGCAAATGTGCACAAGGACCTTGCCTGGGCAATCGTTCACCAGTGCCTCCCTACTCGTGAATTCCAGCATAGGCGAGGACTGGTGGCGAGAGCCAAGTGCCCGAGAGACAGGTGTGGTGACGACGAGACGATAATGCACCTGTTTTGGAACTGCCCATATGCACAGGAGGTTTGGAGGAAGGTAGGCCCATTGCTGAAATGGGCCTGCGGTCTTAAAGATCTTAAATTTGAATACGTGTTTTATGGTCTTTTTAACTGCCCAAGTTTTAAACAGCAAATGGTCTGTTGGATCATTTTAAACTGTTTTAAGAATGCCATTTGGAAGGTTAGGAACATTCTGCTTTTTAAACATGATTTTATTGACGTTAAAAATTGTGTGAAATATGCCCTAAGTGAAATGTATATTTATTATCTTAGGGACAAAAAGCAGCTAGGGGTAAAAGAAGCAACATCCATGTGGTGTTTGCAAATGTGGAATACCATAACATTGTAAATAAAAATGGTTTTATTCTTTTATGTCTTTTATGCCCTGTATAAATTTTATCCTGCTATTGTTCTGTACTTTTATTATAACATCTGTATTAATGGTCTTATTATTATTACTTTTGTATTCATTTAAATGTATGAATATTCATGTATTATGCTGTTGATTTTATCTTGTGGTTTCAATTTTAAAAAAAAGTCTGTAAAATATATTATTTTTGCCAATAAAAAACTTTGTTGAAACCTTATCTGTTCTTATCAGTTTAATATCTGATACGTCCCCTATCTGGGGACCATATATTAAATGGATTTTTAGAACAGGGAGATGGAAATAGAGCTTGCTCTGTCCACTCCACGCATTGACCTGGTATTGCAGTATTTCCAGGACCGGTGCACCCTTCCCTTATGTGTTGACTAAAATCAGATTCCAAAAGTGCTATTTGTGTTTGCTATTGTTTTTGTCTTTCTGATGGGATCTCCCCTTTTAATCCCATTATTTCAACACCTGTTGGACAATGCATTTGTACAGTCATGTGTGATAATGAGCTCATTTATTAAATGCAATTAATGAATACATTGCCACCTCTTGTTGTGTGTGTGTGTGTGTGTGTGTGTGTCTTCTGTGTTTCTGTGTTTCCGGCATTTCACATTGGAACAGCTCATTCACCTTCCTTGTCTTCTCTCCGCCCTCCCTCCTAGGTAAGTTAAAGAGCTGCACCTGAGCCAGCCACTGATTGATGCAGCACCACAGTCAAATAGTGGAGTGGAGTGGAGTAGGGGAACAGCAAACAGCCATTAAAGCAGCCAGCCGCCTACCCGCCACAATGGACCTACCTGTGTACACTAGATGGATGTGATGGAATGTACTGTCGTCCCTACATTTCAAGAAGAAGTAAGAATTGCAGTTGCAACAAACCCTTGCTTGCCTACAAAGAGAGCAGCAATTTGGATTTGTTACTTTGTTACCTGGAAGAATAACAAACTGTGCAAGGATGGAGGTTGTAGGAGCAAGGAGAAGTTGTCTGTAAAGTTGGTGGATGCTTATTTTCCATTTTGCAGTCCCTTGTCTCCCTCTTGTGGCCTCCTGGAGGCAAATAAATGTGCAAAAAAAAGACAGCCTGGCGGCCGGCTGTTGCAGTGTTGCCCTCTCAGGCAACACTGAGTGACTGACTGAGCCTCACCGTCTTATATAAAGTTCAGACGGAACTTTGCACGTGTCATAGTGGAGCCCTCAGGATTCCAGAGCCAGCTTTCTGACATCATAATGGGGCCTCAGAGATAGATAAAAGCCTGGGCCCAGGCAGTGTTGGTCAGTGCTGCTCAGCAGGCAGCACTGGACTGGATTAAAGCTGATACAAGGTGTGAAGGAACAAGGGGTGGCTGTGGGCATGCACTTGCTGCCGCTGCCAGTGTTTATCTGCATGGCAGGAGGGCATTTGGGCGTTGCCAGGAAGGCGTTTTTATGTAGATTCCTCCTCTTTCAGCACTGCATTGTGGTGCAAGCAAAAGAAGCAAATCCTGTGTAGCTTCCTCTCCGGCCTTTATTCACCTCCCTCCCGCTTAGTAGCTGTAAATGTGTGTGAGCCTGCAGGGCCCCATGGAATTGCCTAGGAGTAGGCTGAATCAATCGCTGCAAGGGGTGAACAGCAGTATGGGACAGGCTCGGGCAAGGCAAGGGCCGCTCGGGTTATCGCTTCTCGGCCTTTTGGCTAAGATCAAGTGTAGTACTTTAGGGTATTGCCTTGTTTCTTGGTCAGGAGGTGCCCTGGTACCCTTTTCCTTGGCCTGGGGGGATCGTTTCTCTTAGGAGAGACTTCACCCCTCTGCTGCTATTGGGGAGGAGGATTAGTCCAGGGCAACGGGGAGCGATCACCTGCCTGGTACTCCGGTACTGAAGGTATTTCTTTGGAGATTGCTGGAATTCTTTTGGAGCAGGATGGAGGAAATTCCCGAACATATGCGAACCAGGAATGCGGTCCGGTTTTTCGTGGAGGAATCTGAGAGGCAAAGGAAGGATTTGGAGTTCATCACGAAGGTCCTTTTGTTGGATTTCTTTCAGCTGGAGAGATCGTGCATTTTGGCGGTGATGGACTATCCGAGGAGAGGGTGCTTTGACGTTACCTTCGCTACAGAAGAAATTTATTCTGATTTTTTGGAACGCTTGAAGGAAGGTAAAAGGGACCCAAGACTTGTGGGTGTGAAGGTAACACCACATTTTGTGCCAAACAAGAAGTTGGTGGTCGTAAAGATGTTTTCGCCTTACGTGGAAGAAGAGGACATTAAGTCATTTCTCACTAAGTTTTGTGAGGAGGTGGTGGGAAAGGGGAAAGTGTTTAACCCCTTTGGATTTTGGACTGGGAAATGGAAATTTCTTTGTAAATTTGCAAGAATTGGTGAATCTGGAAACCTATTGTTTCCTCCAGCGCGGTTTAAGATTGGAAGTGCATGTGGAAATTTATTTTTTTTGGGAATGGATATGTTTTGTTTGAATTGTAAAGATTATGGTCATGAGAGAGAAACGTGTGAGAAAGTAATGTGTACAAAATGTCTGCAAGAGGGACATAAGTATAATGAATGTCAGAAAGGGAAAGTATGTAATATGTGTGGAGAGGAGGGGCACATATTCAAATCATGCCCAAAGAAAAGCAAACGTGAGGTACAAGACGAAAATAAGAAGATAGTCAAAAGAAAGGAAGCGGAAGTTAGTTTGGAAGAAGGAAAGCTTCAGAAATTGGAAGGAAGTGGGCAAAGTGATGAGAAAAAAAGGAAAAAAGCAGAGAGAAAGAAAAAAAGTGTCATTTCAGAAGAGGAAAGAGCAGAAAGAGACAGGTTACTGGAAGAAGTAGAGCAGTTACGTAGTAAAATTAATTTTGAAAAAATGCGGAGAAGGGTGCGGCTCTGTGTAAGAGAAAATTTACCAGGGTTTCTTGAACGGTATGGTGTGCCAACGTGGTTAGCGTGCATTGTAAACTGTGAATGGGATGGTAATGATTTGCAGGAACATTTAGTGGATATGTTAGGAACTATTGCTGTTAAAAAAGGAATGTTTTTTTGATTTCTTAAAAGGAAAAAAGGAAAGAGGAAAACAAAAGTTAATTATACGTTTTCAGTTTTCATTGTGATGATCTAAGTCTTTTTTATTTTGAATTTTATGATTTTTAAGACGTGATCTGAATGATTAAAAAAAAAAAAAAAAAAAAAAAAAAAAAAATCTGTTCTTATCAGTTTAATATCTGATACGTCCCCTATCTGGGGACCATATATTAAATGGATTTTTAGAACAGGGAGATGGAAATAGAGCTTGCTCTGTCCACTCCACGCATTGACCTGGTATTGCAGTATTTCCAGGACCGGTGCACCCTTCCCTTATGTGTTGACTAAAATCAGATTCCAAAAGTGTTTTTTCTCTTTGCCATTGTTTCTGTCTTTCTGAAGGGATCTCCCCTTTTAATCCCATTATTTCAACACCTGTTGGACAATGCATTTGTACAGTCATGTGTGATAATGAGCTCATTTATTAAATGCAATTAATGAATACATTGCCACCTCTTGTTGTGTGTGTGTGTGTGTGTGTGTGTGTGTCTTCTGTGTTTCTGTGTTTCCGGCATTTCACATTGGAACAGCTCATTCACCTTCCTTGTCTTCTCTCCGCCCTCCCTCCCTCCCTCCTAGGTAAGTTAAAGAGCTGCACCTGAGCCAGCCACTGATTGATGCAGCACCACAGTCAAATAGTGGAGTGGAGTGGAGTAGGGGAACAGCAAACAGCCATTAAAGCAGCCAGCCGCCTACCCGCCACAATGGACCTACCTGTGTACACTAGGTGGATGTGATGGAATGTACTGTCGTCCCTACATTTCAAGAAGAAGTAAGAATTGCAGTTGCAACAAACCCTTGCTTGCCTACAAAGAGAGCAGCAATTTGGATTTGTTACTATGTTACCTGGAAGAATAACAAACTGTGCAAGGATGGAGGTTGTAGGAGCAAAGAGAAGTTGTCTGTAAAGTTGGTGGATGCCTATTTTCCATTTTGCAGTCCCTTGTCTCCCTCTTGTG
The DNA here is from genome assembly GCF_050947455.1 of Rhinoderma darwinii. Taxonomy (NCBI): domain Eukaryota; kingdom Metazoa; phylum Chordata; class Amphibia; order Anura; family Rhinodermatidae; genus Rhinoderma; species Rhinoderma darwinii. The sequence continues at coordinate 691,561 of NW_027461785.1, forward strand.
GCCTCCTGGAGGCAAATAAATGTGCAAAAAAAAGACAGCCTGGCGGCCGGCTGTTGCAGTGTTGCCCTCTCAGGCAACACTGAGTGACTGACTGAGCCTCACAGTCTTATATAAAGTTCAGACGGAACTTTGCACGTGTCATAGTGGAGCCCTCAGGATTCCAGAGCCAGCTTTCTGACATCATAATGGGGCCTGCCTCAGAGATAAAAGCCTGGGCCCAGGCAGTGTTGTTCAGTGCTGCTCAGCAGGCAGCACAGGACTGGATTAAAGCTGATACAAGGTGTGAAGGAACAAGGGGTGGCTGTGGGCATGCACTTGCTGCCGCTGCCAGTGTTTATCTGCATGGCAGGAGGGCATTTGGGCGTTGCCAGGAAGGCGTTTTTATGTAGATTCCTCCTCTTTCAGCACTGCATTGTGGTGCAAGCAAAAGAAGCAAATCCTGTCTGGCTTCCTCTCCGGCCTTTATTCACCTCCCGCTTAGTAGCTGTAAATGTGTGTGAGCCTGCAGGGCCCCATGGAATTGCCTAGGAGTAGGCTGAATCGCTGCAAGGGGTGAACAGCAGTATGGGACAGGCTCGGGCAAGGCAAGGGCCGCTCGGGTTATCGCTTCTCGGCCTTTTGGCTAAGATCAAGTGTAGTATCTGTTCTTATCAGTTTAATATCTGATACGTCCCCTATCTGGGGACCATATATTAAATGGATTTTTAGAACAGGGAGATGGAAATAGAGCTTGCTCTGTCCACTCCACGCATTGACCTGGTATTGCAGTATTTCCAGGACCGGTGCACCCTTCCCTTATGTGTTGACTAAAATCAGATTCCAAAAGTGTTTTTTCTCTTTGCCATTGTTTCTGTCTTTCTGAAGGGATCTCCCCTTTTAATCCCATTATTTCAACACCTGTTGGACAATGCATTTGTACAGTCATGTGTGATAATGAGCTCATTTATTAAATGCAATTAATGAATACATTGCCACCTCTTGTTGTGTGTGTGTGTGTGTGTGTGTGTGTGTCTTCTGTGTTTCTGTGTTTCCGGCATTTCACATTGGAACAGCTCATTCACCTTCCTTGTCTTCTCTCCGCCCTCCCTCCCTCCCTCCTAGGTAAGTTAAAGAGCTGCACCTGAGCCAGCCACTGATTGATGCAGCACCACAGTCAAATAGTGGAGTGGAGTGGAGTAGGGGAACAGCAAACAGCCATTAAAGCAGCCAGCCGCCTACCCGCCACAATGGACCTACCTGTGTACACTAGGTGGATGTGATGGAATGTACTGTCGTCCCTACATTTCAAGAAGAAGTAAGAATTGCAGTTGCAACAAACCCTTGCTTGCCTACAAAGAGAGCAGCAATTTGGATTTGTTACTATGTTACCTGGAAGAATAACAAACTGTGCAAGGATGGAGGTTGTAGGAGCAAAGAGAAGTTGTCTGTAAAGTTGGTGGATGCCTATTTTCCATTTTGCAGTCCCTTGTCTCCCTCTTGTGGCCTCCTGGAGGCAAATAAATGTGCAAAAAAAAGACAGCCTGGCGGCCGGCTGTTGCAGTGTTGCCCTCTCAGGCAACACTGAGTGACTGACTGAGCCTCACAGTCTTATATAAAGTTCAGACGGAACTTTGCACGTGTCATAGTGGAGCCCTCAGGATTCCAGAGCCAGCTTTCTGACATCATAATGGGGCCTGCCTCAGAGATAAAAGCCTGGGCCCAGGCAGTGTTGTTCAGTGCTGCTCAGCAGGCAGCACAGGACTGGATTAAAGCTGATACAAGGTGTGAAGGAACAAGGGGTGGCTGTGGGCATGCACTTGCTGCCGCTGCCAGTGTTTATCTGCATGGCAGGAGGGCATTTGGGCGTTGCCAGGAAGGCGTTTTTATGTAGATTCCTCCTCTTTCAGCACTGCATTGTGGTGCAAGCAAAAGAAGCAAATCCTGTCTGGCTTCCTCTCCGGCCTTTATTCACCTCCCGCTTAGTAGCTGTAAATGTGTGTGAGCCTGCAGGGCCCCATGGAATTGCCTAGGAGTAGGCTGAATCGCTGCAAGGGGTGAACAGCAGTATGGGACAGGCTCGGGCAAGGCAAGGGCCGCTCGGGTTATCGCTTCTCGGCCTTTTGGCTAAGATCAAGTGTAGTATCTGTTCTTATCAGTTTAATATCTGATACGTCCCCTATCTGGGGACCATATATTAAATGGATTTTTAGAACAGGGAGATGGAAATAGAGCTTGCTCTGTCCACTCCACGCATTGACCTGGTATTGCAGTATTTCCAGGACCGGTGCACCCTTCCCTTATGTGTTGACTAAAATCAGATTCCAAAAGTGTTTTTTCTCTTTGCCATTGTTTCTGTCTTTCTGAAGGGATCTCCCCTTTTAATCCCATTATTTCAACACCTGTTGGACAATGCATTTGTACAGTCATGTGTGATAATGAGCTCATTTATTAAATGCAATTAATGAATACATTGCCACCTCTTGTTGTGTGTGTGTGTGTGTGTGTGTGTGTGTCTTCTGTGTTTCTGTGTTTCCGGCATTTCACATTGGAACAGCTCATTCACCTTCCTTGTCTTCTCTCCGCCCTCCCTCCCTCCCTCCTAGGTAAGTTAAAGAGCTGCACCTGAGCCAGCCACTGATTGATGCAGCACCACAGTCAAATAGTGGAGTGGAGTGGAGTAGGGGAACAGCAAACAGCCATTAAAGCAGCCAGCCGCCTACCCGCCACAATGGACCTACCTGTGTACACTAGGTGGATGTGATGGAATGTACTGTCGTCCCTACATTTCAAGAAGAAGTAAGAATTGCAGTTGCAACAAACCCTTGCTTGCCTACAAAGAGAGCAGCAATTTGGATTTGTTACTATGTTACCTGGAAGAATAACAAACTGTGCAAGGATGGAGGTTGTAGGAGCAAAGAGAAGTTGTCTGTAAAGTTGGTGGATGCCTATTTTCCATTTTGCAGTCCCTTGTCTCCCTCTTGTGGCCTCCTGGAGGCAAATAAATGTGCAAAAAAAAGACAGCCTGGCGGCCGGCTGTTGCAGTGTTGCCCTCTCAGGCAACACTGAGTGACTGACTGAGCCTCACAGTCTTATATAAAGTTCAGACGGAACTTTGCACGTGTCATAGTGGAGCCCTCAGGATTCCAGAGCCAGCTTTCTGACATCATAATGGGGCCTGCCTCAGAGATAAAAGCCTGGGCCCAGGCAGTGTTGTTCAGTGCTGCTCAGCAGGCAGCACAGGACTGGATTAAAGCTGATACAAGGTGTGAAGGAACAAGGGGTGGCTGTGGGCATGCACTTGCTGCCGCTGCCAGTGTTTATCTGCATGGCAGGAGGGCATTTGGGCGTTGCCAGGAAGGCGTTTTTATGTAGATTCCTCCTCTTTCAGCACTGCATTGTGGTGCAAGCAAAAGAAGCAAATCCTGTCTGGCTTCCTCTCCGGCCTTTATTCACCTCCCGCTTAGTAGCTGTAAATGTGTGTGAGCCTGCAGGGCCCCATGGAATTGCCTAGGAGTAGGCTGAATCGCTGCAAGGGGTGAACAGCAGTATGGGACAGGCTCGGGCAAGGCAAGGGCCGCTCGGGTTATCGCTTCTCGGCCTTTTGGCTAAGATCAAGTGTAGTATCTGTTCTTATCAGTTTAATATCTGATACGTCCCCTATCTGGGGACCATATATTAAATGGATTTTTAGAACAGGGAGATGGAAATAGAGCTTGCTCTGTCCACTCCACGCATTGACCTGGTATTGCAGTATTTCCAGGACCGGTGCACCCTTCCCTTATGTGTTGACTAAAATCAGATTCCAAAAGTGTTTTTTCTCTTTGCCATTGTTTCTGTCTTTCTGAAGGGATCTCCCCTTTTAATCCCATTATTTCAACACCTGTTGGACAATGCATTTGTACAGTCATGTGTGATAATGAGCTCATTTATTAAATGCAATTAATGAATACATTGCCACCTCTTGTTGTGTGTGTGTGTGTGTGTGTGTGTGTGTCTTCTGTGTTTCTGTGTTTCCGGCATTTCACATTGGAACAGCTCATTCACCTTCCTTGTCTTCTCTCCGCCCTCCCTCCCTCCCTCCTAGGTAAGTTAAAGAGCTGCACCTGAGCCAGCCACTGATTGATGCAGCACCACAGTCAAATAGTGGAGTGGAGTGGAGTAGGGGAACAGCAAACAGCCATTAAAGCAGCCAGCCGCCTACCCGCCACAATGGACCTACCTGTGTACACTAGGTGGATGTGATGGAATGTACTGTCGTCCCTACATTTCAAGAAGAAGTAAGAATTGCAGTTGCAACAAACCCTTGCTTGCCTACAAAGAGAGCAGCAATTTGGATTTGTTACTATGTTACCTGGAAGAATAACAAACTGTGCAAGGATGGAGGTTGTAGGAGCAAAGAGAAGTTGTCTGTAAAGTTGGTGGATGCCTATTTTCCATTTTGCAGTCCCTTGTCTCCCTCTTGTGGCCTCCTGGAGGCAAATAAATGTGCAAAAAAAAGACAGCCTGGCGGCCGGCTGTTGCAGTGTTGCCCTCTCAGGCAACACTGAGTGACTGACTGAGCCTCACAGTCTTATATAAAGTTCAGACGGAACTTTGCACGTGTCATAGTGGAGCCCTCAGGATTCCAGAGCCAGCTTTCTGACATCATAATGGGGCCTGCCTCAGAGATAAAAGCCTGGGCCCAGGCAGTGTTGTTCAGTGCTGCTCAGCAGGCAGCACAGGACTGGATTAAAGCTGATACAAGGTGTGAAGGAACAAGGGGTGGCTGTGGGCATGCACTTGCTGCCGCTGCCAGTGTTTATCTGCATGGCAGGAGGGCATTTGGGCGTTGCCAGGAAGGCGTTTTTATGTAGATTCCTCCTCTTTCAGCACTGCATTGTGGTGCAAGCAAAAGAAGCAAATCCTGTCTGGCTTCCTCTCCGGCCTTTATTCACCTCCCGCTTAGTAGCTGTAAATGTGTGTGAGCCTGCAGGGCCCCATGGAATTGCCTAGGAGTAGGCTGAATCGCTGCAAGGGGTGAACAGCAGTATGGGACAGGCTCGGGCAAGGCAAGGGCCGCTCGGGTTATCGCTTCTCGGCCTTTTGGCTAAGATCAAGTGTAGTATCTGTTCTTATCAGTTTAATATCTGATACGTCCCCTATCTGGGGACCATATATTAAATGGATTTTTAGAACAGGGAGATGGAAATAGAGCTTGCTCTGTCCACTCCACGCATTGACCTGGTATTGCAGTATTTCCAGGACCGGTGCACCCTTCCCTTATGTGTTGACTAAAATCAGATTCCAAAAGTGTTTTTTCTCTTTGCCATTGTTTCTGTCTTTCTGAAGGGATCTCCCCTTTTAATCCCATTATTTCAACACCTGTTGGACAATGCATTTGTACAGTCATGTGTGATAATGAGCTCATTTATTAAATGCAATTAATGAATACATTGCCACCTCTTGTTGTGTGTGTGTGTGTGTGTGTGTGTGTGTCTTCTGTGTTTCTGTGTTTCCGGCATTTCACATTGGAACAGCTCATTCACCTTCCTTGTCTTCTCTCCGCCCTCCCTCCCTCCCTCCCTCCTAGGTAAGTTAAAGAGCTGCACCTGAGCCAGCCACTGATTGATGCAGCACCACAGTCAAATAGTGGAGTGGAGTGGAGTAGGGGAACAGCAAACAGCCATTAAAGCAGCCAGCCGCCTACCCGCCACAATGGACCTACCTGTGTACACTAGGTGGATGTGATGGAATGTACTGTCGTCCCTACATTTCAAGAAGAAGTAAGAATTGCAGTTGCAACAAACCCTTGCTTGCCTACAAAGAGAGCAGCAATTTGGATTTGTTACTATGTTACCTGGAAGAATAACAAACTGTGCAAGGATGGAGGTTGTAGGAGCAAAGAGAAGTTGTCTGTAAAGTTGGTGGATGCCTATTTTCCATTTTGCAGTCCCTTGTCTCCCTCTTGTGGCCTCCTGGAGGCAAATAAATGTGCAAAAAAAAGACAGCCTGGCGGCCGGCTGTTGCAGTGTTGCCCTCTCAGGCAACACTGAGTGACTGACTGAGCCTCACAGTCTTATATAAAGTTCAGACGGAACTTTGCACGTGTCATAGTGGAGCCCTCAGGATTCCAGAGCCAGCTTTCTGACATCATAATGGGGCCTGCCTCAGAGATAAAAGCCTGGGCCCAGGCAGTGTTGTTCAGTGCTGCTCAGCAGGCAGCACAGGACTGGATTAAAGCTGATACAAGGTGTGAAGGAACAAGGGGTGGCTGTGGGCATGCACTTGCTGCCGCTGCCAGTGTTTATCTGCATGGCAGGAGGGCATTTGGGCGTTGCCAGGAAGGCGTTTTTATGTAGATTCCTCCTCTTTCAGCACTGCATTGTGGTGCAAGCAAAAGAAGCAAATCCTGTCTGGCTTCCTCTCCGGCCTTTATTCACCTCCCGCTTAGTAGCTGTAAATGTGTGTGAGCCTGCAGGGCCCCATGGAATTGCCTAGGAGTAGGCTGAATCGCTGCAAGGGGTGAACAGCAGTATGGGACAGGCTCGGGCAAGGCAAGGGCCGCTCGGGTTATCGCTTCTCGGCCTTTTGGCTAAGATCAAGTGTAGTATCTGTTCTTATCAGTTTAATATCTGATACGTCCCCTATCTGGGGACCATATATTAAATGGATTTTTAGAACAGGGAGATGGAAATAGAGCTTGCTCTGTCCACTCCACGCATTGACCTGGTATTGCAGTATTTCCAGGACCGGTGCACCCTTCCCTTATGTGTTGACTAAAATCAGATTCCAAAAGTGTTTTTTCTCTTTGCCATTGTTTCTGTCTTTCTGAAGGGATCTCCCCTTTTAATCCCATTATTTCAACACCTGTTGGACAATGCATTTGTACAGTCATGTGTGATAATGAGCTCATTTATTAAATGCAATTAATGAATACATTGCCACCTCTTGTTGTGTGTGTGTGTGTGTGTGTGTGTGTGTCTTCTGTGTTTCTGTGTTTCCGGCATTTCACATTGGAACAGCTCATTCACCTTCCTTGTCTTCTCTCCGCCCTCCCTCCCTCCCTCCCTCCTAGGTAAGTTAAAGAGCTGCACCTGAGCCAGCCACTGATTGATGCAGCACCACAGTCAAATAGTGGAGTGGAGTGGAGTAGGGGAACAGCAAACAGCCATTAAAGCAGCCAGCCGCCTACCCGCCACAATGGACCTACCTGTGTACACTAGGTGGATGTGATGGAATGTACTGTCGTCCCTACATTTCAAGAAGAAGTAAGAATTGCAGTTGCAACAAACCCTTGCTTGCCTACAAAGAGAGCAGCAATTTGGATTTGTTACTATGTTACCTGGAAGAATAACAAACTGTGCAAGGATGGAGGTTGTAGGAGCAAAGAGAAGTTGTCTGTAAAGTTGGTGGATGCCTATTTTCCATTTTGCAGTCCCTTGTCTCCCTCTTGTGGCCTCCTGGAGGCAAATAAATGTGCAAAAAAAAGACAGCCTGGCGGCCGGCTGTTGCAGTGTTGCCCTCTCAGGCAACACTGAGTGACTGACTGAGCCTCACAGTCTTATATAAAGTTCAGACGGAACTTTGCACGTGTCATAGTGGAGCCCTCAGGATTCCAGAGCCAGCTTTCTGACATCATAATGGGGCCTGCCTCAGAGATAAAAGCCTGGGCCCAGGCAGTGTTGTTCAGTGCTGCTCAGCAGGCAGCACAGGACTGGATTAAAGCTGATACAAGGTGTGAAGGAACAAGGGGTGGCTGTGGGCATGCACTTGCTGCCGCTGCCAGTGTTTATCTGCATGGCAGGAGGGCATTTGGGCGTTGCCAGGAAGGCGTTTTTATGTAGATTCCTCCTCTTTCAGCACTGCATTGTGGTGCAAGCAAAAGAAGCAAATCCTGTCTGGCTTCCTCTCCGGCCTTTATTCACCTCCCGCTTAGTAGCTGTAAATGTGTGTGAGCCTGCAGGGCCCCATGGAATTGCCTAGGAGTAGGCTGAATCGCTGCAAGGGGTGAACAGCAGTATGGGACAGGCTCGGGCAAGGCAAGGGCCGCTCGGGTTATCGCTTCTCGGCCTTTTGGCTAAGATCAAGTGTAGTATCTGTTCTTATCAGTTTAATATCTGATACGTCCCCTATCTGGGGACCATATATTAAATGGATTTTTAGAACAGGGAGATGGAAATAGAGCTTGCTCTGTCCACTCCACGCATTGACCTGGTATTGCAGTATTTCCAGGACCGGTGCACCCTTCCCTTATGTGTTGACTAAAATCAGATTCCAAAAGTGTTTTTTCTCTTTGCCATTGTTTCTGTCTTTCTGAAGGGATCTCCCCTTTTAATCCCATTATTTCAACACCTGTTGGACAATGCATTTGTACAGTCATGTGTGATAATGAGCTCATTTATTAAATGCAATTAATGAATACATTGCCACCTCTTGTTGTGTGTGTGTGTGTGTGTGTGTGTGTGTGTCTTCTGTGTTTCTGTGTTTCCGGCATTTCACATTGGAACAGCTCATTCACCTTCCTTGTCTTCTCTCCGCCCTCCCTCCCTCCCTCCCTCCTAGGTAAGTTAAAGAGCTGCACCTGAGCCAGCCACTGATTGATGCAGCACCACAGTCAAATAGTGGAGTGGAGTGGAGTAGGGGAACAGCAAACAGCCATTAAAGCAGCCAGCCGCCTACCCGCCACAATGGACCTACCTGTGTACACTAGGTGGATGTGATGGAATGTACTGTCGTCCCTACATTTCAAGAAGAAGTAAGAATTGCAGTTGCAACAAACCCTTGCTTGCCTACAAAGAGAGCAGCAATTTGGATTTGTTACTATGTTACCTGGAAGAATAACAAACTGTGCAAGGATGGAGGTTGTAGGAGCAAAGAGAAGTTGTCTGTAAAGTTGGTGGATGCCTATTTTCCATTTTGCAGTCCCTTGTCTCCCTCTTGTGGCCTCCTGGAGGCAAATAAATGTGCAAAAAAAAGACAGCCTGGCGGCCGGCTGTTGCAGTGTTGCCCTCTCAGGCAACACTGAGTGACTGACTGAGCCTCACAGTCTTATATAAAGTTCAGACGGAACTTTGCACGTGTCATAGTGGAGCCCTCAGGATTCCAGAGCCAGCTTTCTGACATCATAATGGGGCCTGCCTCAGAGATAAAAGCCTGGGCCCAGGCAGTGTTGTTCAGTGCTGCTCAGCAGGCAGCACAGGACTGGATTAAAGCTGATACAAGGTGTGAAGGAACAAGGGGTGGCTGTGGGCATGCACTTGCTGCCGCTGCCAGTGTTTATCTGCATGGCAGGAGGGCATTTGGGCGTTGCCAGGAAGGCGTTTTTATGTAGATTCCTCCTCTTTCAGCACTGCATTGTGGTGCAAGCAAAAGAAGCAAATCCTGTCTGGCTTCCTCTCCGGCCTTTATTCACCTCCCGCTTAGTAGCTGTAAATGTGTGTGAGCCTGCAGGGCCCCATGGAATTGCCTAGGAGTAGGCTGAATCGCTGCAAGGGGTGAACAGCAGTATGGGACAGGCTCGGGCAAGGCAAGGGCCGCTCGGGTTATCGCTTCTCGGCCTTTTGGCTAAGATCAAGTGTAGTATCTGTTCTTATCAGTTTAATATCTGATACGTCCCCTATCTGGGGACCATATATTAAATGGATTTTTAGAACAGGGAGATGGAAATAGAGCTTGCTCTGTCCACTCCACGCATTGACCTGGTATTGCAGTATTTCCAGGACCGGTGCACCCTTCCCTTATGTGTTGACTAAAATCAGATTCCAAAAGTGTTTTTTCTCTTTGCCATTGTTTCTGTCTTTCTGAAGGGATCTCCCCTTTTAATCCCATTATTTCAACACCTGTTGGACAATGCATTTGTACAGTCATGTGTGATAATGAGCTCATTTATTAAATGCAATTAATGAATACATTGCCACCTCTTGTTGTGTGTGTGTGTGTGTGTGTGTGTGTGTCTTCTGTGTTTCTGTGTTTCCGGCATTTCACATTGGAACAGCTCATTCACCTTCCTTGTCTTCTCTCCGCCCTCCCTCCCTCCCTCCCTCCTAGGTAAGTTAAAGAGCTGCACCTGAGCCAGCCACTGATTGATGCAGCACCACAGTCAAATAGTGGAGTGGAGTGGAGTAGGGGAACAGCAAACAGCCATTAAAGCAGCCAGCCGCCTACCCGCCACAATGGACCTACCTGTGTACACTAGGTGGATGTGATGGAATGTACTGTCGTCCCTACATTTCAAGAAGAAGTAAGAATTGCAGTTGCAACAAACCCTTGCTTGCCTACAAAGAGAGCAGCAATTTGGATTTGTTACTATGTTACCTGGAAGAATAACAAACTGTGCAAGGATGGAGGTTGTAGGAGCAAAGAGAAGTTGTCTGTAAAGTTGGTGGATGCCTATTTTCCATTTTGCAGTCCCTTGTCTCCCTCTTGTGGCCTCCTGGAGGCAAATAAATGTGCAAAAAAAAGACAGCCTGGCGGCCGGCTGTTGCAGTGTTGCCCTCTCAGGCAACACTGAGTGACTGACTGAGCCTCACAGTCTTATATAAAGTTCAGACGGAACTTTGCACGTGTCATAGTGGAGCCCTCAGGATTCCAGAGCCAGCTTTCTGACATCATAATGGGGCCTGCCTCAGAGATAAAAGCCTGGGCCCAGGCAGTGTTGTTCAGTGCTGCTCAGCAGGCAGCACAGGACTGGATTAAAGCTGATACAAGGTGTGAAGGAACAAGGGGTGGCTGTGGGCATGCACTTGCTGCCGCTGCCAGTGTTTATCTGCATGGCAGGAGGGCATTTGGGCGTTGCCAGGAAGGCGTTTTTATGTAGATTCCTCCTCTTTCAGCACTGCATTGTGGTGCAAGCAAAAGAAGCAAATCCTGTCTGGCTTCCTCTCCGGCCTTTATTCACCTCCCGCTTAGTAGCTGTAAATGTGTGTGAGCCTGCAGGGCCCCATGGAATTGCCTAGGAGTAGGCTGAATCGCTGCAAGGGGTGAACAGCAGTATGGGACAGGCTCGGGCAAGGCAAGGGCCGCTCGGGTTATCGCTTCTCGGCCTTTTGGCTAAGATCAAGTGTAGTATCTGTTCTTATCAGTTTAATATCTGATACGTCCCCTATCTGGGGACCATATATTAAATGGATTTTTAGAACAGGGAGATGGAAATAGAGCTTGCTCTGTCCACTCCACGCATTGACCTGGTATTGCAGTATTTCCAGGACCGGTGCACCCTTCCCTTATGTGTTGACTAAAATCAGATTCCAAAAGTGTTTTTTCTCTTTGCCATTGTTTCTGTCTTTCTGAAGGGATCTCCCCTTTTAATCCCATTATTTCAACACCTGTTGGACAATGCATTTGTACAGTCATGTGTGATAATGAGCTCATTTATTAAATGCAATTAATGAATACATTGCCACCTCTTGTTGTGTGTGTGTGTGTGTGTGTGTGTGTGTCTTCTGTGTTTCTGTGTTTCCGGCATTTCACATTGGAACAGCTCATTCACCTTCCTTGTCTTCTCTCCGCCCTCCCTCCCTCCCTCCCTCCTAGGTAAGTTAAAGAGCTGCACCTGAGCCAGCCACTGATTGATGCAGCACCACAGTCAAATAGTGGAGTGGAGTGGAGTAGGGGAACAGCAAACAGCCATTAAAGCAGCCAGCCGCCTACCCGCCACAATGGACCTACCTGTGTACACTAGGTGGATGTGATGGAATGTACTGTCGTCCCTACATTTCAAGAAGAAGTAAGAATTGCAGTTGCAACAAACCCTTGCTTGCCTACAAAGAGAGCAGCAATTTGGATTTGTTACTATGTTACCTGGAAGAATAACAAACTGTGCAAGGATGGAGGTTGTAGGAGCAAAGAGAAGTTGTCTGTAAAGTTGGTGGATGCCTATTTTCCATTTTGCAGTCCCTTGTCTCCCTCTTGTGGCCTCCTGGAGGCAAATAAATGTGCAAAAAAAAGACAGCCTGGCGGCCGGCTGTTGCAGTGTTGCCCTCTCAGGCAACACTGAGTGACTGACTGAGCCTCACAGTCTTATATAAAGTTCAGACGGAACTTTGCACGTGTCATAGTGGAGCCCTCAGGATTCCAGAGCCAGCTTTCTGACATCATAATGGGGCCTGCCTCAGAGATAAAAGCCTGGGCCCAGGCAGTGTTGTTCAGTGCTGCTCAGCAGGCAGCACAGGACTGGATTAAAGCTGATACAAGGTGTGAAGGAACAAGGGGTGGCTGTGGGCATGCACTTGCTGCCGCTGCCAGTGTTTATCTGCATGGCAGGAGGGCATTTGGGCGTTGCCAGGAAGGCGTTTTTATGTAGATTCCTCCTCTTTCAGCACTGCATTGTGGTGCAAGCAAAAGAAGCAAATCCTGTCTGGCTTCCTCTCCGGCCTTTATTCACCTCCCGCTTAGTAGCTGTAAATGTGTGTGAGCCTGCAGGGCCCCATGGAATTGCCTAGGAGTAGGCTGAATCGCTGCAAGGGGTGAACAGCAGTATGGGACAGGCTCGGGCAAGGCAAGGGCCGCTCGGGTTATCGCTTCTCGGCCTTTTGGCTAAGATCAAGTGTAGTATCTGTTCTTATCAGTTTAATATCTGATACGTCCCCTATCTGGGGACCATATATTAAATGGATTTTTAGAACAGGGAGATGGAAATAGAGCTTGCTCTGTCCACTCCACGCATTGACCTGGTATTGCAGTATTTCCAGGACCGGTGCACCCTTCCCTTATGTGTTGACTAAAATCAGATTCCAAAAGTGTTTTTTCTCTTTGCCATTGTTTCTGTCTTTCTGAAGGGATCTCCCCTTTTAATCCCATTATTTCAACACCTGTTGGACAATGCATTTGTACAGTCATGTGTGATAATGAGCTCATTTATTAAATGCAATTAATGAATACATTGCCACCTCTTGTTGTGTGTGTGTGTGTGTGTGTGTGTGTGTCTTCTGTGTTTCTGTGTTTCCGGCATTTCACATTGGAACAGCTCATTCACCTTCCTTGTCTTCTCTCCGCCCTCCCTCCCTCCCTCCCTCCTAGGTAAGTTAAAGAGCTGCACCTGAGCCAGCCACTGATTGATGCAGCACCACAGTCAAATAGTGGAGTGGAGTGGAGTAGGGGAACAGCAAACAGCCATTAAAGCAGCCAGCCGCCTACCCGCCACAATGGACCTACCTGTGTACACTAGGTGGATGTGATGGAATGTACTGTCGTCCCTACATTTCAAGAAGAAGTAAGAATTGCAGTTGCAACAAACCCTTGCTTGCCTACAAAGAGAGCAGCAATTTGGATTTGTTACTATGTTACCTGGAAGAATAACAAACTGTGCAAGGATGGAGGTTGTAGGAGCAAAGAGAAGTTGTCTGTAAAGTTGGTGGATGCCTATTTTCCATTTTGCAGTCCCTTGTCTCCCTCTTGTGGCCTCCTGGAGGCAAATAAATGTGCAAAAAAAAGACAGCCTGGCGGCCGGCTGTTGCAGTGTTGCCCTCTCAGGCAACACTGAGTGACTGACTGAGCCTCACAGTCTTATATAAAGTTCAGACGGAACTTTGCACGTGTCATAGTGGAGCCCTCAGGATTCCAGAGCCAGCTTTCTGACATCATAATGGGGCCTGCCTCAGAGATAAAAGCCTGGGCCCAGGCAGTGTTGTTCAGTGCTGCTCAGCAGGCAGCACAGGACTGGATTAAAGCTGATACAAGGTGTGAAGGAACAAGGGGTGGCTGTGGGCATGCACTTGCTGCCGCTGCCAGTGTTTATCTGCATGGCAGGAGGGCATTTGGGCGTTGCCAGGAAGGCGTTTTTATGTAGATTCCTCCTCTTTCAGCACTGCATTGTGGTGCAAGCAAAAGAAGCAAATCCTGTCTGGCTTCCTCTCCGGCCTTTATTCACCTCCCGCTTAGTAGCTGTAAATGTGTGTGAGCCTGCAGGGCCCCATGGAATTGCCTAGGAGTAGGCTGAATCGCTGCAAGGGGTGAACAGCAGTATGGGACAGGCTCGGGCAAGGCAAGGGCCGCTCGGGTTATCGCTTCTCGGCCTTTTGGCTAAGATCAAGTGTAGTATCTGTTCTTATCAGTTTAATATCTGATACGTCCCCTATCTGGGGACCATATATTAAATGGATTTTTAGAACAGGGAGATGGAAATAGAGCTTGCTCTGTCCACTCCACGCATTGACCTGGTATTGCAGTATTTCCAGGACCGGTGCACCCTTCCCTTATGTGTTGACTAAAATCAGATTCCAAAAGTGTTTTTTCTCTTTGCCATTGTTTCTGTCTTTCTGAAGGGATCTCCCCTTTTAATCCCATTATTTCAACACCTGTTGGACAATGCATTTGTACAGTCATGTGTGATAATGAGCTCATTTATTAAATGCAATTAATGAATACATTGCCACCTCTTGTTGTGTGTGTGTGTGTGTGTGTGTGTGTGTCTTCTGTGTTTCTGTGTTTCCGGCATTTCACATTGGAACAGCTCATTCACCTTCCTTGTCTTCTCTCCGCCCTCCCTCCCTCCCTCCCTCCTAGGTAAGTTAAAGAGCTGCACCTGAGCCAGCCACTGATTGATGCAGCACCACAGTCAAATAGTGGAGTGGAGTGGAGTAGGGGAACAGCAAACAGCCATTAAAGCAGCCAGCCGCCTACCCGCCACAATGGACCTACCTGTGTACACTAGGTGGATGTGATGGAATGTACTGTCGTCCCTACATTTCAAGAAGAAGTAAGAATTGCAGTTGCAACAAACCCTTGCTTGCCTACAAAGAGAGCAGCAATTTGGATTTGTTACTATGTTACCTGGAAGAATAACAAACTGTGCAAGGATGGAGGTTGTAGGAGCAAAGAGAAGTTGTCTGTAAAGTTGGTGGATGCCTATTTTCCATTTTTTTTGCAGTCCCTTGTCTCCCTCTTGTGGCCTCCTGGAGGCAAATAAATGTGCAAAAAAAAGACAGCCTGGCGGCCGGCTGTTGCAGTGTTGCCCTCTCAGGCAACACTGAGTGACTGACTGAGCCTCACAGTCTTATATAAAGTTCAGACGGAACTTTGCACGTGTCATAGTGGAGCCCTCAGGATTCCAGAGCCAGCTTTCTGACATCATAATGGGGCCTGCCTCAGAGATAAAAGCCTGGGCCCAGGCAGTGTTGTTCAGTGCTGCTCAGCAGGCAGCACAGGACTGGATTAAAGCTGATACAAGGTGTGAAGGAACAAGGGGTGGCTGTGGGCATGCACTTGCTGCCGCTGCCAGTGTTTATCTGCATGGCAGGAGGGCATTTGGGCGTTGCCAGGAAGGCGTTTTTATGTAGATTCCTCCTCTTTCAGCACTGCATTGTGGTGCAAGCAAAAGAAGCAAATCCTGTCTGGCTTCCTCTCCGGCCTTTATTCACCTCCCGCTTAGTAGCTGTAAATGTGTGTGAGCCTGCAGGGCCCCATGGAATTGCCTAGGAGTAGGCTGAATCGCTGCAAGGGGTGAACAGCAGTATGGGACAGGCTCGGGCAAGGCAAGGGCCGCTCGGGTTATCGCTTCTCGGCCTTTTGGCTAAGATCAAGTGTAGTATCTGTTCTTATCAGTTTAATATCTGATACGTCCCCTATCTGGGGACCATATATTAAATGGATTTTTAGAACAGGGAGATGGAAATAGAGCTTGCTCTGTCCACTCCACGCATTGACCTGGTATTGCAGTATTTCCAGGACCGGTGCACCCTTCCCTTATGTGTTGACTAAAATCAGATTCCAAAAGTGTTTTTTCTCTTTGCCATTGTTTCTGTCTTTCTGAAGGGATCTCCCCTTTTAATCCCATTATTTCAACACCTGTTGGACAATGCATTTGTACAGTCATGTGTGATAATGAGCTCATTTATTAAATGCAATTAATGAATACATTGCCACCTCTTGTTGTGTGTGTGTGTGTGTGTGTGTGTGTGTCTTCTGTGTTTCTGTGTTTCCGGCATTTCACATTGGAACAGCTCATTCACCTTCCTTGTCTTCTCTCCGCCCTCCCTCCCTCCCTCCTAGGTAAGTTAAAGAGCTGCACCTGAGCCAGCCACTGATTGATGCAGCACCACAGTCAAATAGTGGAGTGGAGTGGAGTAGGGGAACAGCAAACAGCCATTAAAGCAGCCAGCCGCCTACCCGCCACAATGGACCTACCTGTGTACACTAGGTGGATGTGATGGAATGTACTGTCGTCCCTACATTTCAAGAAGAAGTAAGAATTGCAGTTGCAACAAACCCTTGCTTGCCTACAAAGAGAGCAGCAATTTGGATTTGTTACTATGTTACCTGGAAGAATAACAAACTGTGCAAGGATGGAGGTTGTAGGAGCAAAGAGAAGTTGTCTGTAAAGTTGGTGGATGCCTATTTTCCATTTTGCAGTCCCTTGTCTCCCTCTTGTGGCCTCCTGGAGGCAAATAAATGTGCAAAAAAAAGACAGCCTGGCGGCCGGCTGTTGCAGTGTTGCCCTCTCAGGCAACACTGAGTGACTGACTGAGCCTCACAGTCTTATATAAAGTTCAGACGGAACTTTGCACGTGTCATAGTGGAGCCCTCAGGATTCCAGAGCCAGCTTTCTGACATCATAATGGGGCCTGCCTCAGAGATAAAAGCCTGGGCCCAGGCAGTGTTGTTCAGTGCTGCTCAGCAGGCAGCACAGGACTGGATTAAAGCTGATACAAGGTGTGAAGGAACAAGGGGTGGCTGTGGGCATGCACTTGCTGCCGCTGCCAGTGTTTATCTGCATGGCAGGAGGGCATTTGGGCGTTGCCAGGAAGGCGTTTTTATGTAGATTCCTCCTCTTTCAGCACTGCATTGTGGTGCAAGCAAAAGAAGCAAATCCTGTCTGGCTTCCTCTCCGGCCTTTATTCACCTCCCGCTTAGTAGCTGTAAATGTGTGTGAGCCTGCAGGGCCCCATGGAATTGCCTAGGAGTAGGCTGAATCGCTGCAAGGGGTGAACAGCAGTATGGGACAGGCTCGGGCAAGGCAAGGGCCGCTCGGGTTATCGCTTCTCGGCCTTTTGGCTAAGATCAAGTGTAGTATCTGTTCTTATCAGTTTAATATCTGATACGTCCCCTATCTGGGGACCATATATTAAATGGATTTTTAGAACAGGGAGATGGAAATAGAGCTTGCTCTGTCCACTCCACGCATTGACCTGGTATTGCAGTATTTCCAGGACCGGTGCACCCTTCCCTTATGTGTTGACTAAAATCAGATTCCAAAAGTGTTTTTTCTCTTTGCCATTGTTTCTGTCTTTCTGAAGGGATCTCCCCTTTTAATCCCATTATTTCAACACCTGTTGGACAATGCATTTGTACAGTCATGTGTGATAATGAGCTCATTTATTAAATGCAATTAATGAATACATTGCCACCTCTTGTTGTGTGTGTGTGTGTGTGTGTGTGTGTGTCTTCTGTGTTTCTGTGTTTCCGGCATTTCACATTGGAACAGCTCATTCACCTTCCTTGTCTTCTCTCCGCCCTCCCTCCCTCCCTCCTAGGTAAGTTAAAGAGCTGCACCTGAGCCAGCCACTGATTGATGCAGCACCACAGTCAAATAGTGGAGTGGAGTGGAGTAGGGGAACAGCAAACAGCCATTAAAGCAGCCAGCCGCCTACCCGCCACAATGGACCTACCTGTGTACACTAGGTGGATGTGATGGAATGTACTGTCGTCCCTACATTTCAAGAAGAAGTAAGAATTGCAGTTGCAACAAACCCTTGCTTGCCTACAAAGAGAGCAGCAATTTGGATTTGTTACTATGTTACCTGGAAGAATAACAAACTGTGCAAGGATGGAGGTTGTAGGAGCAAAGAGAAGTTGTCTGTAAAGTTGGTGGATGCCTATTTTCCATTTTGCAGTCCCTTGTCTCCCTCTTGTGGCCTCCTGGAGGCAAATAAATGTGCAAAAAAAAGACAGCCTGGCGGCCGGCTGTTGCAGTGTTGCCCTCTCAGGCAACACTGAGTGACTGACTGAGCCTCACAGTCTTATATAAAGTTCAGACGGAACTTTGCACGTGTCATAGTGGAGCCCTCAGGATTCCAGAGCCAGCTTTCTGACATCATAATGGGGCCTGCCTCAGAGATAAAAGCCTGGGCCCAGGCAGTGTTGTTCAGTGCTGCTCAGCAGGCAGCACAGGACTGGATTAAAGCTGATACAAGGTGTGAAGGAACAAGGGGTGGCTGTGGGCATGCACTTGCTGCCGCTGCCAGTGTTTATCTGCATGGCAGGAGGGCATTTGGGCGTTGCCAGGAAGGCGTTTTTATGTAGATTCCTCCTCTTTCAGCACTGCATTGTGGTGCAAGCAAAAGAAGCAAATCCTGTCTGGCTTCCTCTCCGGCCTTTATTCACCTCCCGCTTAGTAGCTGTAAATGTGTGTGAGCCTGCAGGGCCCCATGGAATTGCCTAGGAGTAGGCTGAATCGCTGCAAGGGGTGAACAGCAGTATGGGACAGGCTCGGGCAAGGCAAGGGCCGCTCGGGTTATCGCTTCTCGGCCTTTTGGCTAAGATCAAGTGTAGTACCTGCTCAAGCTGAGGTTAGTAATCATCCCTGCCGGTGGTACGTGGGCCATCGTAGGGGGATGACAGAACGCCGAGGTGAGGGCAGGGAACCACAACGGTCATCGCTCTGGTGTACGCATTTGGTTTAAAGGTACCATTTGTAGGTGACCAGGCGACCGCCGGATCGAGGTCATTAGGCCGGGTAGTTTGGAAGCCCGAGTTGCTATGTGCCCCAGGGCTGGTGACCCTGGGGTGCCCTAACTCACTGGGGGTGGGATCCCACTGAGTGAAGGCACACTTGCACGCACTCTCTTTCACGCTATATGAGCACACACCTTTATTCTCCCGGCCTTCTGGCTGGGAGATGAGGAATTTTTTTATACCTGGCGGATGTCCAGGCTGTATCACAGCGCACATCCACTTATTTAATTTTGTTTTTCACTGTGTGTTTGTCACGTTTGTCACAAGGATTTTGGGATGCGGTGCCCTTTTGGGACCCTCCTGAGGTCTAGGGGGAAAATGTGTGGCCTTCTGGTTCCTTTTTCCCCTGCAACCCGGCCTCCCTTCTTCGGAGGGGAGGTGCAACTAGGATGCAGGCTCCTAGGTGGACACTGGGGTGGCAGCCCAGGTAGAAGCCTAGGAGTGTGTTTGGGTCTCCCTAAGCTTCGGCGAGGGGGGACCATCGATCCTTGATCCTCTAGGCCTATGGTTTGGAGGGTCAGGGAATGGTTATGCGGGGCCTCTCTCTTTTAAGAGAAGGGCTGCGATAGACCGCATCCTTGTGCACTTTTTGTGTGGCACCTCTGCACTTTTTATGCACTTGGGTGATAGAAAGCACGACTCGGGCTTTTAAAAAAAAAAAAAAAAAAATCTGTTCTTATCAGTCCTTGTAAGGATAGATAGCTCGGAGAACCACTGGGGGCTATAAACACTAGCTTAGCGATCCAAGAGCGTTCCAGACGAAGCCGGCGACGAACTGCGGAGAAGAACCAGCGAAGACGACGATCCAGAAGGGAGAAGCCGCCATCGAGGAAGAAGCTCCGGGAGATCGCTGCCGGGAAGAAGAAGGAGAACTTCGGAGAAGAGCCGCTGCTGAAGGGGATCTTCGAAGAAGCTCGGCCGCAGAAGAAGAAGCTCGACGAGGAACCGCTGCGGAAGAAATTTCGTGGAAGAAACTCGGCCAGCAAGGAGAAGATTTGCATAGCTCCGCCCCCTTCGGGAAAGAGCTATCGAAGATCCTCCCCAAGCGACAGGAACAGCTGGAAGAAGCCATGGCCTCAACCAGCAACCCTGCCACCCAGAAGGAGAAGGCTGATGGACCAGGTGAGCCGGCCCAGGCCAGGACATCTCCTCCTGAAGCCTCCTCAAGCCAACAGGCCACCAGGAAGCCGAACCAGGCTGCTCCAACCCTGGAGCCCTGGATGAAGCAGACGGTGGCCCTGAAGCTCAAGGAGGTGGACGGGAGAGTGCCGGACATGACGGAAGAAGTGTTCTGCCAGAAGATGCTCCTGGATCAGGGCTTCGCTAAGCCGGAGACCATCAGTATCCAGGCCTTCATGACCGGGATGTTCTTCGTGACCTTCGCTTCGATCAACATCTGCAGAAGGTACTGGGAGATGGTGAAAGCGGCGAGGCCTGAATCCCCTTTCTCTCGCTTTGTGGGCAACTGCCCTGTCCAAAGAGAGGAAAGGCGGGTGACGGTCTCAATGCGGAACCCACACACCCCCGGCAAAGACATCACCACGCTCCTGAAGCGGTTCTGCACAGTGGTGAGGGAACCCACCCACATCCTGAACGGACTCGGCTTCTGGACTGGCAAGTGGTCGGTAATCGTCCGACTGAACAAGGATTCGAGCGCGGAAGACGGCCTCCAGCACCTGCCCCAGTCATTCTCGCTGGGCAACTCCTACGGCCTCATCTATTACCCGGACATGCCGCAGATCTGCAGGAGATGCAGCAAGAAGGGTCATTCGGTGAGGGACTGCAAGGAGGACGCCTGCAAGAACTGCCGGGTAACAGGACACGAGACCAAAGACTGCCCGAAACGGACAATGTGCAACCTCTGCGGACAAGCAGCCCACTCTTACAAGGACTGCCCGAAGAGGGATCGATCCTGGGCAACTGTAGCAGCGAAAGCTCCAGCCAGAGGGAACCCCGCCCCAGCCAGAGCTCCAGCGGCACAGAAGACCGGGAAAAAGAAGGATGGTAAGAAGACGACAGTCCCTCCCCCCCCTCTCCCGGCCCTCCCTCGCCCTACCCTTCCCACCCTCCCTCGCCCGGCCCTCCCCACCCCCCCGTCCCCAACCCCTGTCACCCCCACTGAGGCTCTCACCTTCTCCTACCCACCCATCTCAGTGGTCCTGTCACCTGCACCTCTCCCAACCCAGCCTCCCTTCTCCCCAGCTCCAGCAGCACTAACATCTTCCCCTCCAGCTGCTGGAGTCCTCTCCCTGGAGGATTTTCCCCCTCTTGTCTCCTCAGGTGCCATCCAGAGGAAGAGAAAGGTGAGGGACAGCCCAGCTGCTGAGTCCTCAAAGCGACAAGTCGTGGAAATCTGCGAAGATTCCCTTGCGCAGCAGGAGGAAATGGAGCAGATGGTAGAGGAACTCGTGTCTGAACCTGAGGTCATCGACTTCACAACAGACATCCAGGTGGCTACAATCCTGGAACAATTTCTGTCAGAGGGCCTGCTGGATCTTTCGGACCCGCCAGGCGAGGAGGATCCGCCCGACCGGACTGGTAACTAAGGTGTATCGTTTGCACTAACCTTCTTTATTCTCCCCCATGGCTGCTAAACTTAACATCTTTAGCCTCAATGTGAGGAGTGTTAGAGATAGGACTAGATGTCAGATGGTGCTAACTTTTCTTTCCAAGCAGTCGAGTGATGTATTTATGCTGCAGGAATGTACTCTCCCCTCTTCCAGGTCATACCATCATCTGGCCAGGCAGTGGACCCATGGCCCGTCCTACTGGTCTGGTGGGGGCGACTGTAAGTCTGCAGGGGTTGCCATCCTGATTAGGGGAAGCGTATTTACTGTTGACTCTGTCCAGGAGCTCGCCTGCGGCCGCTTGTTGGTCGTAGACGGTTCCTGGGCAGGAGAGCCGATTAGGCTCATCAACGTATACGCTCCCCCTATGAAGGCTGAGCGCCTGGAACTATTCCAGACCCTGCGGACCCAGCTCGCCACCACTAGGGCAGTGGTGATGGCCGGGGACTTCAACTGCCCCATCGAAGAGGATGGACGAAGTTCCGGCACTTCAATCAAACTGGATGTCAGTTCCAAACTGCTTATCGAGATGGTAACCGAAGCATCCTTGCAGGACGTTGTGGGCTCCATGGGGATCGGCTCTGTGAACTATTCATGGAGCCGACCCGATGGCTCACTTCGTTCTCGGATTGACTTTGTGTTCACCTCCCGGGCAGTCAAGCAGCATGGGCACTCCATGATCCCCTGCTTCTTCTCTGACCACAGGGCCATTCTCTTCCGGGGTGCCATTGGCCACGGTTTTCCTCCCGGCCCTGGCTCCTGGAAGCTGAATTGTGCCCTGCTGGAAAGAGAGGAGGTACTGGCGGAACTTAGAGACGCCTATATTGTTTGGAGGAATGATAAAGTTTTCTTTGACAAAACCTGTGACTGGTGGGAATATGTTAAAGTTGAATTTCGTTGTTTCTTTCAGGCAAAAAGTCGTCAACAGGCGTGTGAGAGGAAGAGAGACTTCAGAGAGATGCAGCGTCAGCTGCGATCCCTGCAAGACCTCCTTCAATGCGGCTGGGACGTCAGGAAGGAGCTGGAGGAAGCCAAAAAGGGCCTGAAAAGGCACTTTGAGGAGGAATCCAAGCGAATTGTCTTTCGTTCCAAGGTGGAGAACCTGGAGAAGGGTGAGAAATGTAACTCGTTCTTTTTCAGGAAACTCCATGCCGGCCACACGCCCCTGAAGGAACTCCGAGATGAGACCGGAAACATGCATTCTGGGAAGAAGGAGGTGATGGGAGTCGTCACAGACTACTACCGAAGCCTCTACTCCCGGAAAACCACTGACCCCGAAGCCGCCGATAAATTCCTGTCAGGTATCACTAATCATCTTGATCCTGCAGGTACGGAGGCTATGGATGTACCCCTGACGGTGGAGGAACTGCTCTCTGCCGCTAAATCCTTCAGACCCGGCAGGACCCCGGGCAGTGATGGTCTCCCAGCAGAGCTCTATGTAGCGCTGGGGGACTTGATCTGTCCGGACCTGCTGGAGCTCTATGAGGAGATGGTGGTGGAGGGTAGAATGCCACCGTCCTTGAGAGAAGGCATGATCACGATCTTGTATAAACGGAAGGGGGAGAGATGTGACCTGAAAAACTGGCGTCCCATCTCTCTCCTGAACGTGGACTACAAGATCCTCGCCAAAGTATTGACCAACAGACTGAAGGTTGTCATCGGACAGATCATCGGATCGGACCAAACCTGCGGCATTCCTGGCCGTAGGGTGGCCGACAGTCTTGCCCTGGTGAGGGACACGGTGCATTACATGCAAAGCCGCCGTACACACGCGGCCCTGGTCAGTCTGGATCAGGAGAAGGCTTTTGACCGGGTCTCTCACGAATTCATGGGTAAGGCTCTGCGTAGGCTGCGGCTTGGCAGGTTGTTCTGTTTGTATGTTAACCTGATGTATTGCGACATTTACAGCTCGGTGCTGGTGAACGGCTGGAAGACTGACCCCTTTCCTGTATCGTCGGGGGTTAGACAAGGCTGTCCTCTTTCACCTCTCCTTTTTGTTTGTGTTATAGAGCTCTTCGCAGAGGCTATCCGGCAGAATGGAGAGATCAGAGGGATCACCGCACCAGGTCCAGGACACTTCGAGGTCAAATGCTCGCTGTACATGGACGACGTGACCGTCTTCTGCGCTGACCAGAGTTCGGTGACTGCACTCGTCCAGACCTGTGAGGAGTTCGGACGCGCTTCAGGGGCAAAAGTCAACTGCGGGAAGTCGGAAGCCATGCTCTTCGGAAAGTGGTACCTGCCTTCTCCTGCCTCCTTCCCGTTTACTATCAAGCCGGACTTCATCAAAATTCTGGGAGTCTGGTTCGGTAAGGAAGGTGCAGCCCTAAAGTCGTGGGAAGAACGCTTGGCCAAAGTCAACCAAAGGATCGGACTGTGGAGCCTCAGACAACTCACTATTGAGGGCAAAGCAATGGTCCTGCGTAACGAAGTCTTGCCTGTGCTACAATACACTGCACAGGCATGGCCCCCTCTTGCAACGGTCTCGAGGGCCATTACCAGGACTGTGTTTCGCTTCATCTGGGGCTCGAAAATGGACAGAGTAAAGCGGACTGTTATGTACAAGGAGCCCCGCAAAGGTGGGAAGGGTATACCCGACATTCCCACTCTGCTGCGGATCGCTTTTGTATGTGACTGTGTTCGTAGGACTCTGAGGACAGCAAACGGCTCTGCGGGCAAGGCCATGTCCCGCTACTTCCTCCTTCCCCTCTGGCGAGGTTTTGGCTGGGATAAGTGGGACAGCTCCTTCCCTTACAACTGGCACGCTCCCTGGTTCTACGGAGATGTCGTCCGGTTTGTGAGGGAGCATCAACTGGAGGGTCTTAAGCCCGACTTGTGGAAACCTAAGACGATCCACAAGCACATCAGAGCAAAGGACTCACTGGAGTTTGTTCCAGGGCTTCATGCCGACACGTTGGAGACTGTTTGGACTAACGTGTCATCTGACAGGTTGACCAACGGGCACAAGGACATTTCATGGATGGCCATCCAGGGAGGACTGCCTCTTAGGTCATTCATGCATGCCCGCAACCTGTGCAAGACCCGGTACTGCCCCAGGTGCCCCTTCACGGAGGAAACATCTTTGCACATTTTCTGGCAGTGCCCCTTTGCACAGGGTCTGTTGAAAGCCTTGGAACACGAACTCAAGGACTCAGTTCCCAGGAACAGACTGTCGTACCGCTCGGTACTTTATGGACTATTTCCTGGGAATACCACGGATGGAGCAATCCAGGAAGCCTGGCGCCTTATGAACTGTTTTAAGGACGCTATATGGTTCGCCAGGAATCGTCTGATTTTGCGGAGAGAGAGTGTGTCCGTCCAGGACTGCCGCAGGCTGATCCACAGCCTGCTCAGAGACTATTCCACCTGGGACAGCCCGGACGTCGATGAGGAAGAGGACTGATACTCCCCTTCCCCCCACTCTCCCTTCTTGTGTGTTGTCTTTCAATAAAGCTTCGGGCCTGTGATTTCCCCCTTCCCTATCCCCTCCTACCCACTCCCCTATCCCATCACTTGTCTGTAATGCTTTGTTGTTTGGCGTTAGTGAATGCAAGAATGTTAGTGTAGCATGTGGTGTAATGTATAGCATAGGCTAGCCTGTACTGTGTATTATACTGCCATGTTATGTTTGACGACTGTTATTATTTATTATTTGCTGCTTCATGGCTTGCGCTGCGTCGCAGTAATGTTTGTATGATGACGATTGATTGTCAATAAAGCAATTTTCAATCAAAAAATCTGTTCTTATCAGTTTAATATCTGATACGTCCCCTATCTGGGGACCATATATTAAATGGATTTTTAGAACAGGGAGATGGAAATAGAGCTTGCTCTGTCCACTCCACGCATTGACCTGGTATTGCAGTATTTCCAGGACCGGTGCACCCTTCCCTTATGTGTTGACTAAAATCAGATTCCAAAAGTGTTTTTTCTCTTTGCCATTGTTTCTGTCTTTCTGAAGGGATCTCCCCTTTTAATCCCATTATTTCAACACCTGTTGGACAATGCATTTGTACAGTCATGTGTGATAATGAGCTCATTTATTAAATGCAATTAATGAATACATTGCCACCTCTTGTTGTGTGTGTGTGTGTGTGTGTGTGTGTGTCTTCTGTGTTTCTGTGTTTCCGGCATTTCACATTGGAACAGCTCATTCACCTTCCTTGTCTTCTCTCCGCCCTCCCTCCCTCCCTCCTAGGTAAGTTAAAGAGCTGCACCTGAGCCAGCCACTGATTGATGCAGCACCACAGTCAAATAGTGGAGTGGAGTGGAGTAGGGGAACAGCAAACAGCCATTAAAGCAGCCAGCCGCCTACCCGCCACAATGGACCTACCTGTGTACACTAGGTGGATGTGATGGAATGTACTGTCGTCCCTACATTTCAAGAAGAAGTAAGAATTGCAGTTGCAACAAACCCTTGCTTGCCTACAAAGAGAGCAGCAATTTGGATTTGTTACTATGTTACCTGGAAGAATAACAAACTGTGCAAGGATGGAGGTTGTAGGAGCAAAGAGAAGTTGTCTGTAAAGTTGGTGGATGCCTATTTTCCATTTTGCAGTCCCTTGTCTCCCTCTTGTGGCCTCCTGGAGGCAAATAAATGTGCAAAAAAAAGACAGCCTGGCGGCCGGCTGTTGCAGTGTTGCCCTCTCAGGCAACACTGAGTGACTGACTGAGCCTCACAGTCTTATATAAAGTTCAGACGGAACTTTGCACGTGTCATAGTGGAGCCCTCAGGATTCCAGAGCCAGCTTTCTGACATCATAATGGGGCCTGCCTCAGAGATAAAAGCCTGGGCCCAGGCAGTGTTGTTCAGTGCTGCTCAGCAGGCAGCACAGGACTGGATTAAAGCTGATACAAGGTGTGAAGGAACAAGGGGTGGCTGTGGGCATGCACTTGCTGCCGCTGCCAGTGTTTATCTGCATGGCAGGAGGGCATTTGGGCGTTGCCAGGAAGGCGTTTTTATGTAGATTCCTCCTCTTTCAGCACTGCATTGTGGTGCAAGCAAAAGAAGCAAATCCTGTCTGGCTTCCTCTCCGGCCTTTATTCACCTCCCGCTTAGTAGCTGTAAATGTGTGTGAGCCTGCAGGGCCCCATGGAATTGCCTAGGAGTAGGCTGAATCGCTGCAAGGGGTGAACAGCAGTATGGGACAGGCTCGGGCAAGGCAAGGGCCGCTCGGGTTATCGCTTCTCGGCCTTTTGGCTAAGATCAAGTGTAGTATCTGTTCTTATCAGTTTAATATCTGATACGTCCCCTATCTGGGGACCATATATTAAATGGATTTTTAGAACAGGGAGATGGAAATAGAGCTTGCTCTGTCCACTCCACGCATTGACCTGGTATTGCAGTATTTCCAGGACCGGTGCACCCTTCCCTTATGTGTTGACTAAAATCAGATTCCAAAAGTGTTTTTTCTCTTTGCCATTGTTTCTGTCTTTCTGAAGGGATCTCCCCTTTTAATCCCATTATTTCAACACCTGTTGGACAATGCATTTGTACAGTCATGTGTGATAATGAGCTCATTTATTAAATGCAATTAATGAATACATTGCCACCTCTTGTTGTGTGTGTGTGTGTGTGTGTGTGTGTGTCTTCTGTGTTTCTGTGTTTCCGGCATTTCACATTGGAACAGCTCATTCACCTTCCTTGTCTTCTCTCCGCCCTCCCTCCCTCCCTCCTAGGTAAGTTAAAGAGCTGCACCTGAGCCAGCCACTGATTGATGCAGCACCACAGTCAAATAGTGGAGTGGAGTGGAGTAGGGGAACAGCAAACAGCCATTAAAGCAGCCAGCCGCCTACCCGCCACAATGGACCTACCTGTGTACACTAGGTGGATGTGATGGAATGTACTGTCGTCCCTACATTTCAAGAAGAAGTAAGAATTGCAGTTGCAACAAACCCTTGCTTGCCTACAAAGAGAGCAGCAATTTGGATTTGTTACTATGTTACCTGGAAGAATAACAAACTGTGCAAGGATGGAGGTTGTAGGAGCAAAGAGAAGTTGTCTGTAAAGTTGGTGGATGCCTATTTTCCATTTTGCAGTCCCTTGTCTCCCTCTTGTGGCCTCCTGGAGGCAAATAAATGTGCAAAAAAAAGACAGCCTGGCGGCCGGCTGTTGCAGTGTTGCCCTCTCAGGCAACACTGAGTGACTGACTGAGCCTCACAGTCTTATATAAAGTTCAGACGGAACTTTGCACGTGTCATAGTGGAGCCCTCAGGATTCCAGAGCCAGCTTTCTGACATCATAATGGGGCCTGCCTCAGAGATAAAAGCCTGGGCCCAGGCAGTGTTGTTCAGTGCTGCTCAGCAGGCAGCACAGGACTGGATTAAAGCTGATACAAGGTGTGAAGGAACAAGGGGTGGCTGTGGGCATGCACTTGCTGCCGCTGCCAGTGTTTATCTGCATGGCAGGAGGGCATTTGGGCGTTGCCAGGAAGGCGTTTTTATGTAGATTCCTCCTCTTTCAGCACTGCATTGTGGTGCAAGCAAAAGAAGCAAATCCTGTCTGGCTTCCTCTCCGGCCTTTATTCACCTCCCGCTTAGTAGCTGTAAATGTGTGTGAGCCTGCAGGGCCCCATGGAATTGCCTAGGAGTAGGCTGAATCGCTGCAAGGGGTGAACAGCAGTATGGGACAGGCTCGGGCAAGGCAAGGGCCGCTCGGGTTATCGCTTCTCGGCCTTTTGGCTAAGATCAAGTGTAGTATCTGTTCTTATCAGTTTAATATCTGATACGTCCCCTATCTGGGGACCATATATTAAATGGATTTTTAGAACAGGGAGATGGAAATAGAGCTTGCTCTGTCCACTCCACGCATTGACCTGGTATTGCAGTATTTCCAGGACCGGTGCACCCTTCCCTTATGTGTTGACTAAAATCAGATTCCAAAAGTGTTTTTTCTCTTTGCCATTGTTTCTGTCTTTCTGAAGGGATCTCCCCTTTTAATCCCATTATTTCAACACCTGTTGGACAATGCATTTGTACAGTCATGTGTGATAATGAGCTCATTTATTAAATGCAATTAATGAATACATTGCCACCTCTTGTTGTGTGTGTGTGTGTGTGTGTGTGTGTGTCTTCTGTGTTTCTGTGTTTCCGGCATTTCACATTGGAACAGCTCATTCACCTTCCTTGTCTTCTCTCCGCCCTCCCTCCCTCCCTCCTAGGTAAGTTAAAGAGCTGCACCTGAGCCAGCCACTGATTGATGCAGCACCACAGTCAAATAGTGGAGTGGAGTGGAGTAGGGGAACAGCAAACAGCCATTAAAGCAGCCAGCCGCCTACCCGCCACAATGGACCTACCTGTGTACACTAGGTGGATGTGATGGAATGTACTGTCGTCCCTACATTTCAAGAAGAAGTAAGAATTGCAGTTGCAACAAACCCTTGCTTGCCTACAAAGAGAGCAGCAATTTGGATTTGTTACTATGTTACCTGGAAGAATAACAAACTGTGCAAGGATGGAGGTTGTAGGAGCAAAGAGAAGTTGTCTGTAAAGTTGGTGGATGCCTATTTTCCATTTTGCAGTCCCTTGTCTCCCTCTTGTGGCCTCCTGGAGGCAAATAAATGTGCAAAAAAAAGACAGCCTGGCGGCCGGCTGTTGCAGTGTTGCCCTCTCAGGCAACACTGAGTGACTGACTGAGCCTCACAGTCTTATATAAAGTTCAGACGGAACTTTGCACGTGTCATAGTGGAGCCCTCAGGATTCCAGAGCCAGCTTTCTGACATCATAATGGGGCCTGCCTCAGAGATAAAAGCCTGGGCCCAGGCAGTGTTGTTCAGTGCTGCTCAGCAGGCAGCACAGGACTGGATTAAAGCTGATACAAGGTGTGAAGGAACAAGGGGTGGCTGTGGGCATGCACTTGCTGCCGCTGCCAGTGTTTATCTGCATGGCAGGAGGGCATTTGGGCGTTGCCAGGAAGGCGTTTTTATGTAGATTCCTCCTCTTTCAGCACTGCATTGTGGTGCAAGCAAAAGAAGCAAATCCTGTCTGGCTTCCTCTCCGGCCTTTATTCACCTCCCGCTTAGTAGCTGTAAATGTGTGTGAGCCTGCAGGGCCCCATGGAATTGCCTAGGAGTAGGCTGAATCGCTGCAAGGGGTGAACAGCAGTATGGGACAGGCTCGGGCAAGGCAAGGGCCGCTCGGGTTATCGCTTCTCGGCCTTTTGGCTAAGATCAAGTGTAGTATCTGTTCTTATCAGTTTAATATCTGATACGTCCCCTATCTGGGGACCATATATTAAATGGATTTTTAGAACAGGGAGATGGAAATAGAGCTTGCTCTGTCCACTCCACGCATTGACCTGGTATTGCAGTATTTCCAGGACCGGTGCACCCTTCCCTTATGTGTTGACTAAAATCAGATTCCAAAAGTGTTTTTTCTCTTTGCCATTGTTTCTGTCTTTCTGAAGGGATCTCCCCTTTTAATCCCATTATTTCAACACCTGTTGGACAATGCATTTGTACAGTCATGTGTGATAATGAGCTCATTTATTAAATGCAATTAATGAATACATTGCCACCTCTTGTTGTGTGTGTGTGTGTGTGTGTGTGTGTGTCTTCTGTGTTTCTGTGTTTCCGGCATTTCACATTGGAACAGCTCATTCACCTTCCTTGTCTTCTCTCCGCCCTCCCTCCCTCCCTCCTAGGTAAGTTAAAGAGCTGCACCTGAGCCAGCCACTGATTGATGCAGCACCACAGTCAAATAGTGGAGTGGAGTGGAGTAGGGGAACAGCAAACAGCCATTAAAGCAGCCAGCCGCCTACCCGCCACAATGGACCTACCTGTGTACACTAGGTGGATGTGATGGAATGTACTGTCGTCCCTACATTTCAAGAAGAAGTAAGAATTGCAGTTGCAACAAACCCTTGCTTGCCTACAAAGAGAGCAGCAATTTGGATTTGTTACTATGTTACCTGGAAGAATAACAAACTGTGCAAGGATGGAGGTTGTAGGAGCAAAGAGAAGTTGTCTGTAAAGTTGGTGGATGCCTATTTTCCATTTTGCAGTCCCTTGTCTCCCTCTTGTGGCCTCCTGGAGGCAAATAAATGTGCAAAAAAAAGACAGCCTGGCGGCCGGCTGTTGCAGTGTTGCCCTCTCAGGCAACACTGAGTGACTGACTGAGCCTCACAGTCTTATATAAAGTTCAGACGGAACTTTGCACGTGTCATAGTGGAGCCCTCAGGATTCCAGAGCCAGCTTTCTGACATCATAATGGGGCCTGCCTCAGAGATAAAAGCCTGGGCCCAGGCAGTGTTGTTCAGTGCTGCTCAGCAGGCAGCACAGGACTGGATTAAAGCTGATACAAGGTGTGAAGGAACAAGGGGTGGCTGTGGGCATGCACTTGCTGCCGCTGCCAGTGTTTATCTGCATGGCAGGAGGGCATTTGGGCGTTGCCAGGAAGGCGTTTTTATGTAGATTCCTCCTCTTTCAGCACTGCATTGTGGTGCAAGCAAAAGAAGCAAATCCTGTCTGGCTTCCTCTCCGGCCTTTATTCACCTCCCGCTTAGTAGCTGTAAATGTGTGTGAGCCTGCAGGGCCCCATGGAATTGCCTAGGAGTAGGCTGAATCGCTGCAAGGGGTGAACAGCAGTATGGGACAGGCTCGGGCAAGGCAAGGGCCGCTCGGGTTATCGCTTCTCGGCCTTTTGGCTAAGATCAAGTGTAGTATCTGTTCTTATCAGTTTAATATCTGATACGTCCCCTATCTGGGGACCATATATTAAATGGATTTTTAGAACAGGGAGATGGAAATAGAGCTTGCTCTGTCCACTCCACGCATTGACCTGGTATTGCAGTATTTCCAGGACCGGTGCACCCTTCCCTTATGTGTTGACTAAAATCAGATTCCAAAAGTGTTTTTTCTCTTTGCCATTGTTTCTGTCTTTCTGAAGGGATCTCCCCTTTTAATCCCATTATTTCAACACCTGTTGGACAATGCATTTGTACAGTCATGTGTGATAATGAGCTCATTTATTAAATGCAATTAATGAATACATTGCCACCTCTTGTTGTGTGTGTGTGTGTGTGTGTGTGTGTGTCTTCTGTGTTTCTGTGTTTCCGGCATTTCACATTGGAACAGCTCATTCACCTTCCTTGTCTTCTCTCCGCCCTCCCTCCCTCCCTCCTAGGTAAGTTAAAGAGCTGCACCTGAGCCAGCCACTGATTGATGCAGCACCACAGTCAAATAGTGGAGTGGAGTGGAGTAGGGGAACAGCAAACAGCCATTAAAGCAGCCAGCCGCCTACCCGCCACAATGGACCTACCTGTGTACACTAGGTGGATGTGATGGAATGTACTGTCGTCCCTACATTTCAAGAAGAAGTAAGAATTGCAGTTGCAACAAACCCTTGCTTGCCTACAAAGAGAGCAGCAATTTGGATTTGTTACTATGTTACCTGGAAGAATAACAAACTGTGCAAGGATGGAGGTTGTAGGAGCAAAGAGAAGTTGTCTGTAAAGTTGGTGGATGCCTATTTTCCATTTTGCAGTCCCTTGTCTCCCTCTTGTGGCCTCCTGGAGGCAAATAAATGTGCAAAAAAAAGACAGCCTGGCGGCCGGCTGTTGCAGTGTTGCCCTCTCAGGCAACACTGAGTGACTGACTGAGCCTCACAGTCTTATATAAAGTTCAGACGGAACTTTGCACGTGTCATAGTGGAGCCCTCAGGATTCCAGAGCCAGCTTTCTGACATCATAATGGGGCCTGCCTCAGAGATAAAAGCCTGGGCCCAGGCAGTGTTGTTCAGTGCTGCTCAGCAGGCAGCACAGGACTGGATTAAAGCTGATACAAGGTGTGAAGGAACAAGGGGTGGCTGTGGGCATGCACTTGCTGCCGCTGCCAGTGTTTATCTGCATGGCAGGAGGGCATTTGGGCGTTGCCAGGAAGGCGTTTTTATGTAGATTCCTCCTCTTTCAGCACTGCATTGTGGTGCAAGCAAAAGAAGCAAATCCTGTCTGGCTTCCTCTCCGGCCTTTATTCACCTCCCGCTTAGTAGCTGTAAATGTGTGTGAGCCTGCAGGGCCCCATGGAATTGCCTAGGAGTAGGCTGAATCGCTGCAAGGGGTGAACAGCAGTATGGGACAGGCTCGGGCAAGGCAAGGGCCGCTCGGGTTATCGCTTCTCGGCCTTTTGGCTAAGATCAAGTGTAGTATCTGTTCTTATCAGTTTAATATCTGATACGTCCCCTATCTGGGGACCATATATTAAATGGATTTTTAGAACAGGGAGATGGAAATAGAGCTTGCTCTGTCCACTCCACGCATTGACCTGGTATTGCAGTATTTCCAGGACCGGTGCACCCTTCCCTTATGTGTTGACTAAAATCAGATTCCAAAAGTGTTTTTTCTCTTTGCCATTGTTTCTGTCTTTCTGAAGGGATCTCCCCTTTTAATCCCATTATTTCAACACCTGTTGGACAATGCATTTGTACAGTCATGTGTGATAATGAGCTCATTTATTAAATGCAATTAATGAATACATTGCCACCTCTTGTTGTGTGTGTGTGTGTGTGTGTGTGTGTGTCTTCTGTGTTTCTGTGTTTCCGGCATTTCACATTGGAACAGCTCATTCACCTTCCTTGTCTTCTCTCCGCCCTCCCTCCCTCCCTCCTAGGTAAGTTAAAGAGCTGCACCTGAGCCAGCCACTGATTGATGCAGCACCACAGTCAAATAGTGGAGTGGAGTGGAGTAGGGGAACAGCAAACAGCCATTAAAGCAGCCAGCCGCCTACCCGCCACAATGGACCTACCTGTGTACACTAGGTGGATGTGATGGAATGTACTGTCGTCCCTACATTTCAAGAAGAAGTAAGAATTGCAGTTGCAACAAACCCTTGCTTGCCTACAAAGAGAGCAGCAATTTGGATTTGTTACTATGTTACCTGGAAGAATAACAAACTGTGCAAGGATGGAGGTTGTAGGAGCAAAGAGAAGTTGTCTGTAAAGTTGGTGGATGCCTATTTTCCATTTTGCAGTCCCTTGTCTCCCTCTTGTGGCCTCCTGGAGGCAAATAAATGTGCAAAAAAAAGACAGCCTGGCGGCCGGCTGTTGCAGTGTTGCCCTCTCAGGCAACACTGAGTGACTGACTGAGCCTCACAGTCTTATATAAAGTTCAGACGGAACTTTGCACGTGTCATAGTGGAGCCCTCAGGATTCCAGAGCCAGCTTTCTGACATCATAATGGGGCCTGCCTCAGAGATAAAAGCCTGGGCCCAGGCAGTGTTGTTCAGTGCTGCTCAGCAGGCAGCACAGGACTGGATTAAAGCTGATACAAGGTGTGAAGGAACAAGGGGTGGCTGTGGGCATGCACTTGCTGCCGCTGCCAGTGTTTATCTGCATGGCAGGAGGGCATTTGGGCGTTGCCAGGAAGGCGTTTTTATGTAGATTCCTCCTCTTTCAGCACTGCATTGTGGTGCAAGCAAAAGAAGCAAATCCTGTCTGGCTTCCTCTCCGGCCTTTATTCACCTCCCGCTTAGTAGCTGTAAATGTGTGTGAGCCTGCAGGGCCCCATGGAATTGCCTAGGAGTAGGCTGAATCGCTGCAAGGGGTGAACAGCAGTATGGGACAGGCTCGGGCAAGGCAAGGGCCGCTCGGGTTATCGCTTCTCGGCCTTTTGGCTAAGATCAAGTGTAGTATCTGTTCTTATCAGTTTAATATCTGATACGTCCCCTATCTGGGGACCATATATTAAATGGATTTTTAGAACAGGGAGATGGAAATAGAGCTTGCTCTGTCCACTCCACGCATTGACCTGGTATTGCAGTATTTCCAGGACCGGTGCACCCTTCCCTTATGTGTTGACTAAAATCAGATTCCAAAAGTGTTTTTTCTCTTTGCCATTGTTTCTGTCTTTCTGAAGGGATCTCCCCTTTTAATCCCATTATTTCAACACCTGTTGGACAATGCATTTGTACAGTCATGTGTGATAATGAGCTCATTTATTAAATGCAATTAATGAATACATTGCCACCTCTTGTTGTGTGTGTGTGTGTGTGTGTGTGTGTGTCTTCTGTGTTTCTGTGTTTCCGGCATTTCACATTGGAACAGCTCATTCACCTTCCTTGTCTTCTCTCCGCCCTCCCTCCCTCCCTCCTAGGTAAGTTAAAGAGCTGCACCTGAGCCAGCCACTGATTGATGCAGCACCACAGTCAAATAGTGGAGTGGAGTGGAGTAGGGGAACAGCAAACAGCCATTAAAGCAGCCAGCCGCCTACCCGCCACAATGGACCTACCTGTGTACACTAGGTGGATGTGATGGAATGTACTGTCGTCCCTACATTTCAAGAAGAAGTAAGAATTGCAGTTGCAACAAACCCTTGCTTGCCTACAAAGAGAGCAGCAATTTGGATTTGTTACTATGTTACCTGGAAGAATAACAAACTGTGCAAGGATGGAGGTTGTAGGAGCAAAGAGAAGTTGTCTGTAAAGTTGGTGGATGCCTATTTTCCATTTTGCAGTCCCTTGTCTCCCTCTTGTGGCCTCCTGGAGGCAAATAAATGTGCAAAAAAAAGACAGCCTGGCGGCCGGCTGTTGCAGTGTTGCCCTCTCAGGCAACACTGAGTGACTGACTGAGCCTCACAGTCTTATATAAAGTTCAGACGGAACTTTGCACGTGTCATAGTGGAGCCCTCAGGATTCCAGAGCCAGCTTTCTGACATCATAATGGGGCCTGCCTCAGAGATAAAAGCCTGGGCCCAGGCAGTGTTGTTCAGTGCTGCTCAGCAGGCAGCACAGGACTGGATTAAAGCTGATACAAGGTGTGAAGGAACAAGGGGTGGCTGTGGGCATGCACTTGCTGCCGCTGCCAGTGTTTATCTGCATGGCAGGAGGGCATTTGGGCGTTGCCAGGAAGGCGTTTTTATGTAGATTCCTCCTCTTTCAGCACTGCATTGTGGTGCAAGCAAAAGAAGCAAATCCTGTCTGGCTTCCTCTCCGGCCTTTATTCACCTCCCGCTTAGTAGCTGTAAATGTGTGTGAGCCTGCAGGGCCCCATGGAATTGCCTAGGAGTAGGCTGAATCGCTGCAAGGGGTGAACAGCAGTATGGGACAGGCTCGGGCAAGGCAAGGGCCGCTCGGGTTATCGCTTCTCGGCCTTTTGGCTAAGATCAAGTGTAGTATCTGTTCTTATCAGTTTAATATCTGATACGTCCCCTATCTGGGGACCATATATTAAATGGATTTTTAGAACAGGGAGATGGAAATAGAGCTTGCTCTGTCCACTCCACGCATTGACCTGGTATTGCAGTATTTCCAGGACCGGTGCACCCTTCCCTTATGTGTTGACTAAAATCAGATTCCAAAAGTGTTTTTTCTCTTTGCCATTGTTTCTGTCTTTCTGAAGGGATCTCCCCTTTTAATCCCATTATTTCAACACCTGTTGGACAATGCATTTGTACAGTCATGTGTGATAATGAGCTCATTTATTAAATGCAATTAATGAATACATTGCCACCTCTTGTTGTGTGTGTGTGTGTGTGTGTGTGTGTGTCTTCTGTGTTTCTGTGTTTCCGGCATTTCACATTGGAACAGCTCATTCACCTTCCTTGTCTTCTCTCCGCCCTCCCTCCCTCCCTCCTAGGTAAGTTAAAGAGCTGCACCTGAGCCAGCCACTGATTGATGCAGCACCACAGTCAAATAGTGGAGTGGAGTGGAGTAGGGGAACAGCAAACAGCCATTAAAGCAGCCAGCCGCCTACCCGCCACAATGGACCTACCTGTGTACACTAGGTGGATGTGATGGAATGTACTGTCGTCCCTACATTTCAAGAAGAAGTAAGAATTGCAGTTGCAACAAACCCTTGCTTGCCTACAAAGAGAGCAGCAATTTGGATTTGTTACTATGTTACCTGGAAGAATAACAAACTGTGCAAGGATGGAGGTTGTAGGAGCAAAGAGAAGTTGTCTGTAAAGTTGGTGGATGCCTATTTTCCATTTTGCAGTCCCTTGTCTCCCTCTTGTGGCCTCCTGGAGGCAAATAAATGTGCAAAAAAAAGACAGCCTGGCGGCCGGCTGTTGCAGTGTTGCCCTCTCAGGCAACACTGAGTGACTGACTGAGCCTCACAGTCTTATATAAAGTTCAGACGGAACTTTGCACGTGTCATAGTGGAGCCCTCAGGATTCCAGAGCCAGCTTTCTGACATCATAATGGGGCCTGCCTCAGAGATAAAAGCCTGGGCCCAGGCAGTGTTGTTCAGTGCTGCTCAGCAGGCAGCACAGGACTGGATTAAAGCTGATACAAGGTGTGAAGGAACAAGGGGTGGCTGTGGGCATGCACTTGCTGCCGCTGCCAGTGTTTATCTGCATGGCAGGAGGGCATTTGGGCGTTGCCAGGAAGGCGTTTTTATGTAGATTCCTCCTCTTTCAGCACTGCATTGTGGTGCAAGCAAAAGAAGCAAATCCTGTCTGGCTTCCTCTCCGGCCTTTATTCACCTCCCGCTTAGTAGCTGTAAATGTGTGTGAGCCTGCAGGGCCCCATGGAATTGCCTAGGAGTAGGCTGAATCGCTGCAAGGGGTGAACAGCAGTATGGGACAGGCTCGGGCAAGGCAAGGGCCGCTCGGGTTATCGCTTCTCGGCCTTTTGGCTAAGATCAAGTGTAGTATCTGTTCTTATCAGTTTAATATCTGATACGTCCCCTATCTGGGGACCATATATTAAATGGATTTTTAGAACAGGGAGATGGAAATAGAGCTTGCTCTGTCCACTCCACGCATTGACCTGGTATTGCAGTATTTCCAGGACCGGTGCACCCTTCCCTTATGTGTTGACTAAAATCAGATTCCAAAAGTGTTTTTTCTCTTTGCCATTGTTTCTGTCTTTCTGAAGGGATCTCCCCTTTTAATCCCATTATTTCAACACCTGTTGGACAATGCATTTGTACAGTCATGTGTGATAATGAGCTCATTTATTAAATGCAATTAATGAATACATTGCCACCTCTTGTTGTGTGTGTGTGTGTGTGTGTGTGTGTGTCTTCTGTGTTTCTGTGTTTCCGGCATTTCACATTGGAACAGCTCATTCACCTTCCTTGTCTTCTCTCCGCCCTCCCTCCCTCCCTCCTAGGTAAGTTAAAGAGCTGCACCTGAGCCAGCCACTGATTGATGCAGCACCACAGTCAAATAGTGGAGTGGAGTGGAGTAGGGGAACAGCAAACAGCCATTAAAGCAGCCAGCCGCCTACCCGCCACAATGGACCTACCTGTGTACACTAGGTGGATGTGATGGAATGTACTGTCGTCCCTACATTTCAAGAAGAAGTAAGAATTGCAGTTGCAACAAACCCTTGCTTGCCTACAAAGAGAGCAGCAATTTGGATTTGTTACTATGTTACCTGGAAGAATAACAAACTGTGCAAGGATGGAGGTTGTAGGAGCAAAGAGAAGTTGTCTGTAAAGTTGGTGGATGCCTATTTTCCATTTTGCAGTCCCTTGTCTCCCTCTTGTGGCCTCCTGGAGGCAAATAAATGTGCAAAAAAAAGACAGCCTGGCGGCCGGCTGTTGCAGTGTTGCCCTCTCAGGCAACACTGAGTGACTGACTGAGCCTCACAGTCTTATATAAAGTTCAGACGGAACTTTGCACGTGTCATAGTGGAGCCCTCAGGATTCCAGAGCCAGCTTTCTGACATCATAATGGGGCCTGCCTCAGAGATAAAAGCCTGGGCCCAGGCAGTGTTGTTCAGTGCTGCTCAGCAGGCAGCACAGGACTGGATTAAAGCTGATACAAGGTGTGAAGGAACAAGGGGTGGCTGTGGGCATGCACTTGCTGCCGCTGCCAGTGTTTATCTGCATGGCAGGAGGGCATTTGGGCGTTGCCAGGAAGGCGTTTTTATGTAGATTCCTCCTCTTTCAGCACTGCATTGTGGTGCAAGCAAAAGAAGCAAATCCTGTCTGGCTTCCTCTCCGGCCTTTATTCACCTCCCGCTTAGTAGCTGTAAATGTGTGTGAGCCTGCAGGGCCCCATGGAATTGCCTAGGAGTAGGCTGAATCGCTGCAAGGGGTGAACAGCAGTATGGGACAGGCTCGGGCAAGGCAAGGGCCGCTCGGGTTATCGCTTCTCGGCCTTTTGGCTAAGATCAAGTGTAGTATCTGTTCTTATCAGTTTAATATCTGATACGTCCCCTATCTGGGGACCATATATTAAATGGATTTTTAGAACAGGGAGATGGAAATAGAGCTTGCTCTGTCCACTCCACGCATTGACCTGGTATTGCAGTATTTCCAGGACCGGTGCACCCTTCCCTTATGTGTTGACTAAAATCAGATTCCAAAAGTGTTTTTTCTCTTTGCCATTGTTTCTGTCTTTCTGAAGGGATCTCCCCTTTTAATCCCATTATTTCAACACCTGTTGGACAATGCATTTGTACAGTCATGTGTGATAATGAGCTCATTTATTAAATGCAATTAATGAATACATTGCCACCTCTTGTTGTGTGTGTGTGTGTGTGTGTGTGTGTGTCTTCTGTGTTTCTGTGTTTCCGGCATTTCACATTGGAACAGCTCATTCACCTTCCTTGTCTTCTCTCCGCCCTCCCTCCCTCCCTCCTAGGTAAGTTAAAGAGCTGCACCTGAGCCAGCCACTGATTGATGCAGCACCACAGTCAAATAGTGGAGTGGAGTGGAGTAGGGGAACAGCAAACAGCCATTAAAGCAGCCAGCCGCCTACCCGCCACAATGGACCTACCTGTGTACACTAGGTGGATGTGATGGAATGTACTGTCGTCCCTACATTTCAAGAAGAAGTAAGAATTGCAGTTGCAACAAACCCTTGCTTGCCTACAAAGAGAGCAGCAATTTGGATTTGTTACTATGTTACCTGGAAGAATAACAAACTGTGCAAGGATGGAGGTTGTAGGAGCAAAGAGAAGTTGTCTGTAAAGTTGGTGGATGCCTATTTTCCATTTTGCAGTCCCTTGTCTCCCTCTTGTGGCCTCCTGGAGGCAAATAAATGTGCAAAAAAAAGACAGCCTGGCGGCCGGCTGTTGCAGTGTTGCCCTCTCAGGCAACACTGAGTGACTGACTGAGCCTCACAGTCTTATATAAAGTTCAGACGGAACTTTGCACGTGTCATAGTGGAGCCCTCAGGATTCCAGAGCCAGCTTTCTGACATCATAATGGGGCCTGCCTCAGAGATAAAAGCCTGGGCCCAGGCAGTGTTGTTCAGTGCTGCTCAGCAGGCAGCACAGGACTGGATTAAAGCTGATACAAGGTGTGAAGGAACAAGGGGTGGCTGTGGGCATGCACTTGCTGCCGCTGCCAGTGTTTATCTGCATGGCAGGAGGGCATTTGGGCGTTGCCAGGAAGGCGTTTTTATGTAGATTCCTCCTCTTTCAGCACTGCATTGTGGTGCAAGCAAAAGAAGCAAATCCTGTCTGGCTTCCTCTCCGGCCTTTATTCACCTCCCGCTTAGTAGCTGTAAATGTGTGTGAGCCTGCAGGGCCCCATGGAATTGCCTAGGAGTAGGCTGAATCGCTGCAAGGGGTGAACAGCAGTATGGGACAGGCTCGGGCAAGGCAAGGGCCGCTCGGGTTATCGCTTCTCGGCCTTTTGGCTAAGATCAAGTGTAGTATCTGTTCTTATCAGTTTAATATCTGATACGTCCCCTATCTGGGGACCATATATTAAATGGATTTTTAGAACAGGGAGATGGAAATAGAGCTTGCTCTGTCCACTCCACGCATTGACCTGGTATTGCAGTATTTCCAGGACCGGTGCACCCTTCCCTTATGTGTTGACTAAAATCAGATTCCAAAAGTGTTTTTTCTCTTTGCCATTGTTTCTGTCTTTCTGAAGGGATCTCCCCTTTTAATCCCATTATTTCAACACCTGTTGGACAATGCATTTGTACAGTCATGTGTGATAATGAGCTCATTTATTAAATGCAATTAATGAATACATTGCCACCTCTTGTTGTGTGTGTGTGTGTGTGTGTGTGTGTGTCTTCTGTGTTTCTGTGTTTCCGGCATTTCACATTGGAACAGCTCATTCACCTTCCTTGTCTTCTCTCCGCCCTCCCTCCCTCCCTCCTAGGTAAGTTAAAGAGCTGCACCTGAGCCAGCCACTGATTGAT
This sequence comes from Rhinoderma darwinii, assembly GCF_050947455.1. Lineage (NCBI taxonomy): Eukaryota > Metazoa > Chordata > Amphibia > Anura > Rhinodermatidae > Rhinoderma > Rhinoderma darwinii. The sequence continues at coordinate 731,803 of NW_027461785.1, forward strand.
GCAGCACCACAGTCAAATAGTGGAGTGGAGTGGAGTAGGGGAACAGCAAACAGCCATTAAAGCAGCCAGCCGCCTACCCGCCACAATGGACCTACCTGTGTACACTAGGTGGATGTGATGGAATGTACTGTCGTCCCTACATTTCAAGAAGAAGTAAGAATTGCAGTTGCAACAAACCCTTGCTTGCCTACAAAGAGAGCAGCAATTTGGATTTGTTACTATGTTACCTGGAAGAATAACAAACTGTGCAAGGATGGAGGTTGTAGGAGCAAAGAGAAGTTGTCTGTAAAGTTGGTGGATGCCTATTTTCCATTTTGCAGTCCCTTGTCTCCCTCTTGTGGCCTCCTGGAGGCAAATAAATGTGCAAAAAAAAGACAGCCTGGCGGCCGGCTGTTGCAGTGTTGCCCTCTCAGGCAACACTGAGTGACTGACTGAGCCTCACAGTCTTATATAAAGTTCAGACGGAACTTTGCACGTGTCATAGTGGAGCCCTCAGGATTCCAGAGCCAGCTTTCTGACATCATAATGGGGCCTGCCTCAGAGATAAAAGCCTGGGCCCAGGCAGTGTTGTTCAGTGCTGCTCAGCAGGCAGCACAGGACTGGATTAAAGCTGATACAAGGTGTGAAGGAACAAGGGGTGGCTGTGGGCATGCACTTGCTGCCGCTGCCAGTGTTTATCTGCATGGCAGGAGGGCATTTGGGCGTTGCCAGGAAGGCGTTTTTATGTAGATTCCTCCTCTTTCAGCACTGCATTGTGGTGCAAGCAAAAGAAGCAAATCCTGTCTGGCTTCCTCTCCGGCCTTTATTCACCTCCCGCTTAGTAGCTGTAAATGTGTGTGAGCCTGCAGGGCCCCATGGAATTGCCTAGGAGTAGGCTGAATCGCTGCAAGGGGTGAACAGCAGTATGGGACAGGCTCGGGCAAGGCAAGGGCCGCTCGGGTTATCGCTTCTCGGCCTTTTGGCTAAGATCAAGTGTAGTATCTGTTCTTATCAGTTTAATATCTGATACGTCCCCTATCTGGGGACCATATATTAAATGGATTTTTAGAACAGGGAGATGGAAATAGAGCTTGCTCTGTCCACTCCACGCATTGACCTGGTATTGCAGTATTTCCAGGACCGGTGCACCCTTCCCTTATGTGTTGACTAAAATCAGATTCCAAAAGTGTTTTTTCTCTTTGCCATTGTTTCTGTCTTTCTGAAGGGATCTCCCCTTTTAATCCCATTATTTCAACACCTGTTGGACAATGCATTTGTACAGTCATGTGTGATAATGAGCTCATTTATTAAATGCAATTAATGAATACATTGCCACCTCTTGTTGTGTGTGTGTGTGTGTGTGTGTGTGTGTCTTCTGTGTTTCTGTGTTTCCGGCATTTCACATTGGAACAGCTCATTCACCTTCCTTGTCTTCTCTCCGCCCTCCCTCCCTCCCTCCTAGGTAAGTTAAAGAGCTGCACCTGAGCCAGCCACTGATTGATGCAGCACCACAGTCAAATAGTGGAGTGGAGTGGAGTAGGGGAACAGCAAACAGCCATTAAAGCAGCCAGCCGCCTACCCGCCACAATGGACCTACCTGTGTACACTAGGTGGATGTGATGGAATGTACTGTCGTCCCTACATTTCAAGAAGAAGTAAGAATTGCAGTTGCAACAAACCCTTGCTTGCCTACAAAGAGAGCAGCAATTTGGATTTGTTACTATGTTACCTGGAAGAATAACAAACTGTGCAAGGATGGAGGTTGTAGGAGCAAAGAGAAGTTGTCTGTAAAGTTGGTGGATGCCTATTTTCCATTTTGCAGTCCCTTGTCTCCCTCTTGTGGCCTCCTGGAGGCAAATAAATGTGCAAAAAAAAGACAGCCTGGCGGCCGGCTGTTGCAGTGTTGCCCTCTCAGGCAACACTGAGTGACTGACTGAGCCTCACAGTCTTATATAAAGTTCAGACGGAACTTTGCACGTGTCATAGTGGAGCCCTCAGGATTCCAGAGCCAGCTTTCTGACATCATAATGGGGCCTGCCTCAGAGATAAAAGCCTGGGCCCAGGCAGTGTTGTTCAGTGCTGCTCAGCAGGCAGCACAGGACTGGATTAAAGCTGATACAAGGTGTGAAGGAACAAGGGGTGGCTGTGGGCATGCACTTGCTGCCGCTGCCAGTGTTTATCTGCATGGCAGGAGGGCATTTGGGCGTTGCCAGGAAGGCGTTTTTATGTAGATTCCTCCTCTTTCAGCACTGCATTGTGGTGCAAGCAAAAGAAGCAAATCCTGTCTGGCTTCCTCTCCGGCCTTTATTCACCTCCCGCTTAGTAGCTGTAAATGTGTGTGAGCCTGCAGGGCCCCATGGAATTGCCTAGGAGTAGGCTGAATCGCTGCAAGGGGTGAACAGCAGTATGGGACAGGCTCGGGCAAGGCAAGGGCCGCTCGGGTTATCGCTTCTCGGCCTTTTGGCTAAGATCAAGTGTAGTATCTGTTCTTATCAGTTTAATATCTGATACGTCCCCTATCTGGGGACCATATATTAAATGGATTTTTAGAACAGGGAGATGGAAATAGAGCTTGCTCTGTCCACTCCACGCATTGACCTGGTATTGCAGTATTTCCAGGACCGGTGCACCCTTCCCTTATGTGTTGACTAAAATCAGATTCCAAAAGTGTTTTTTCTCTTTGCCATTGTTTCTGTCTTTCTGAAGGGATCTCCCCTTTTAATCCCATTATTTCAACACCTGTTGGACAATGCATTTGTACAGTCATGTGTGATAATGAGCTCATTTATTAAATGCAATTAATGAATACATTGCCACCTCTTGTTGTGTGTGTGTGTGTGTGTGTGTGTGTGTCTTCTGTGTTTCTGTGTTTCCGGCATTTCACATTGGAACAGCTCATTCACCTTCCTTGTCTTCTCTCCGCCCTCCCTCCCTCCCTCCTAGGTAAGTTAAAGAGCTGCACCTGAGCCAGCCACTGATTGATGCAGCACCACAGTCAAATAGTGGAGTGGAGTGGAGTAGGGGAACAGCAAACAGCCATTAAAGCAGCCAGCCGCCTACCCGCCACAATGGACCTACCTGTGTACACTAGGTGGATGTGATGGAATGTACTGTCGTCCCTACATTTCAAGAAGAAGTAAGAATTGCAGTTGCAACAAACCCTTGCTTGCCTACAAAGAGAGCAGCAATTTGGATTTGTTACTATGTTACCTGGAAGAATAACAAACTGTGCAAGGATGGAGGTTGTAGGAGCAAAGAGAAGTTGTCTGTAAAGTTGGTGGATGCCTATTTTCCATTTTGCAGTCCCTTGTCTCCCTCTTGTGGCCTCCTGGAGGCAAATAAATGTGCAAAAAAAAGACAGCCTGGCGGCCGGCTGTTGCAGTGTTGCCCTCTCAGGCAACACTGAGTGACTGACTGAGCCTCACAGTCTTATATAAAGTTCAGACGGAACTTTGCACGTGTCATAGTGGAGCCCTCAGGATTCCAGAGCCAGCTTTCTGACATCATAATGGGGCCTGCCTCAGAGATAAAAGCCTGGGCCCAGGCAGTGTTGTTCAGTGCTGCTCAGCAGGCAGCACAGGACTGGATTAAAGCTGATACAAGGTGTGAAGGAACAAGGGGTGGCTGTGGGCATGCACTTGCTGCCGCTGCCAGTGTTTATCTGCATGGCAGGAGGGCATTTGGGCGTTGCCAGGAAGGCGTTTTTATGTAGATTCCTCCTCTTTCAGCACTGCATTGTGGTGCAAGCAAAAGAAGCAAATCCTGTCTGGCTTCCTCTCCGGCCTTTATTCACCTCCCGCTTAGTAGCTGTAAATGTGTGTGAGCCTGCAGGGCCCCATGGAATTGCCTAGGAGTAGGCTGAATCGCTGCAAGGGGTGAACAGCAGTATGGGACAGGCTCGGGCAAGGCAAGGGCCGCTCGGGTTATCGCTTCTCGGCCTTTTGGCTAAGATCAAGTGTAGTACCTGCTCAAGCTGAGGTTAGTAATCATCCCTGCCGGTGGTACGTGGGCCATCGTAGGGGGATGACAGAACGCCGAGGTGAGGGCAGGGAACCACAACGGTCATCGCTCTGGTGTACGCATTTGGTTTAAAGGTACCATTTGTAGGTGACCAGGCGACCGCCGGATCGAGGTCAGGAGGTCGGGTAGTTTGAAAGCCCGAGTTGCTATGTGCCCCAGGGCTGGTGACCCTGGGGTGCCCTAACTCACTGGGGGTGGGATCCCACTGAGTGAAGGCACACTTGCACGCACTCTTCTTTCACACTTTTAAGCACACACCTTTATTCTCCCGGCCTTCTGGCTGGGAGATGAGGAATTTTTATATACCTGGCGGATGTCCAGGCTGTATCACAGCGCACATCCACTTATTTAATTTTGTTTTTCACTGTGTGTTTGTCACGTTTGTCACAAGGATTTTGGGATGCGGTGCCCTTTTGGGACCCTCCTGAGGTCTAGGGGGAAAATGTGTGGCCTTCTGGTTCCTTTTTCCCCTGCAACCCGGCCTCCCTTCTTCGGAGGGGAGGTGCAACTAGGATGCAGGCTCCTAGGTGGACACTGGGGTGGCAGCCCAGGTAGAAGCCTAGGAGTGTGTTTGGGTCTCCCTAAGCTTCGGCGAGGGGGGACCATCGATCCTTGATCCTCTAGGCCTATGGTTTGGAGGGTCAGGGAATGGTTATGCGGGGCCTCTCTCTTTTAAGAGAAGGGCTGCGATAGACCGCATCCTTGTGCACTTTTTGTGTGGCACCTCTGCACTTTTTATGCACTTGGGTGATAGAAAGCACGGCTCGGGCTTTCAATAAAAAAAAAAAAAAAAAATCTGTTCTTATCAGTTTAATATCTGATACGTCCCCTATCTGGGGACCATATATTAAATGGATTTTTAGAACAGGGAGATGGAAATAGAGCTTGCTCTGTCCACTCCACGCATTGACCTGGTATTGCAGTATTTCCAGGACCGGTGCACCCTTCCCTTATGTGTTGACTAAAATCAGATTCCAAAAGTGTTTTTTCTCTTTGCCATTGTTTCTGTCTTTCTGAAGGGATCTCCCCTTTTAATCCCATTATTTCAACACCTGTTGGACAATGCATTTGTACAGTCATGTGTGATAATGAGCTCATTTATTAAATGCAATTAATGAATACATTGCCACCTCTTGTTGTGTGTGTGTGTGTGTGTGTGTGTGTGTCTTCTGTGTTTCTGTGTTTCCGGCATTTCACATTGGAACAGCTCATTCACCTTCCTTGTCTTCTCTCCGCCCTCCCTCCCTCCCTCCTAGGTAAGTTAAAGAGCTGCACCTGAGCCAGCCACTGATTGATGCAGCACCACAGTCAAATAGTGGAGTGGAGTGGAGTAGGGGAACAGCAAACAGCCATTAAAGCAGCCAGCCGCCTACCCGCCACAATGGACCTACCTGTGTACACTAGGTGGATGTGATGGAATGTACTGTCGTCCCTACATTTCAAGAAGAAGTAAGAATTGCAGTTGCAACAAACCCTTGCTTGCCTACAAAGAGAGCAGCAATTTGGATTTGTTACTATGTTACCTGGAAGAATAACAAACTGTGCAAGGATGGAGGTTGTAGGAGCAAAGAGAAGTTGTCTGTAAAGTTGGTGGATGCCTATTTTCCATTTTGCAGTCCCTTGTCTCCCTCTTGTGGCCTCCTGGAGGCAAATAAATGTGCAAAAAAAAGACAGCCTGGCGGCCGGCTGTTGCAGTGTTGCCCTCTCAGGCAACACTGAGTGACTGACTGAGCCTCACAGTCTTATATAAAGTTCAGACGGAACTTTGCACGTGTCATAGTGGAGCCCTCAGGATTCCAGAGCCAGCTTTCTGACATCATAATGGGGCCTGCCTCAGAGATAAAAGCCTGGGCCCAGGCAGTGTTGTTCAGTGCTGCTCAGCAGGCAGCACAGGACTGGATTAAAGCTGATACAAGGTGTGAAGGAACAAGGGGTGGCTGTGGGCATGCACTTGCTGCCGCTGCCAGTGTTTATCTGCATGGCAGGAGGGCATTTGGGCGTTGCCAGGAAGGCGTTTTTATGTAGATTCCTCCTCTTTCAGCACTGCATTGTGGTGCAAGCAAAAGAAGCAAATCCTGTCTGGCTTCCTCTCCGGCCTTTATTCACCTCCCGCTTAGTAGCTGTAAATGTGTGTGAGCCTGCAGGGCCCCATGGAATTGCCTAGGAGTAGGCTGAATCGCTGCAAGGGGTGAACAGCAGTATGGGACAGGCTCGGGCAAGGCAAGGGCCGCTCGGGTTATCGCTTCTCGGCCTTTTGGCTAAGATCAAGTGTAGTATCTGTTCTTATCAGTTTAATATCTGATACGTCCCCTATCTGGGGACCATATATTAAATGGATTTTTAGAACAGGGAGATGGAAATAGAGCTTGCTCTGTCCACTCCACGCATTGACCTGGTATTGCAGTATTTCCAGGACCGGTGCACCCTTCCCTTATGTGTTGACTAAAATCAGATTCCAAAAGTGTTTTTTCTCTTTGCCATTGTTTCTGTCTTTCTGAAGGGATCTCCCCTTTTAATCCCATTATTTCAACACCTGTTGGACAATGCATTTGTACAGTCATGTGTGATAATGAGCTCATTTATTAAATGCAATTAATGAATACATTGCCACCTCTTGTTGTGTGTGTGTGTGTGTGTGTGTGTGTGTCTTCTGTGTTTCTGTGTTTCCGGCATTTCACATTGGAACAGCTCATTCACCTTCCTTGTCTTCTCTCCGCCCTCCCTCCCTCCCTCCTAGGTAAGTTAAAGAGCTGCACCTGAGCCAGCCACTGATTGATGCAGCACCACAGTCAAATAGTGGAGTGGAGTGGAGTAGGGGAACAGCAAACAGCCATTAAAGCAGCCAGCCGCCTACCCGCCACAATGGACCTACCTGTGTACACTAGGTGGATGTGATGGAATGTACTGTCGTCCCTACATTTCAAGAAGAAGTAAGAATTGCAGTTGCAACAAACCCTTGCTTGCCTACAAAGAGAGCAGCAATTTGGATTTGTTACTATGTTACCTGGAAGAATAACAAACTGTGCAAGGATGGAGGTTGTAGGAGCAAAGAGAAGTTGTCTGTAAAGTTGGTGGATGCCTATTTTCCATTTTGCAGTCCCTTGTCTCCCTCTTGTGGCCTCCTGGAGGCAAATAAATGTGCAAAAAAAAGACAGCCTGGCGGCCGGCTGTTGCAGTGTTGCCCTCTCAGGCAACACTGAGTGACTGACTGAGCCTCACAGTCTTATATAAAGTTCAGACGGAACTTTGCACGTGTCATAGTGGAGCCCTCAGGATTCCAGAGCCAGCTTTCTGACATCATAATGGGGCCTGCCTCAGAGATAAAAGCCTGGGCCCAGGCAGTGTTGTTCAGTGCTGCTCAGCAGGCAGCACAGGACTGGATTAAAGCTGATACAAGGTGTGAAGGAACAAGGGGTGGCTGTGGGCATGCACTTGCTGCCGCTGCCAGTGTTTATCTGCATGGCAGGAGGGCATTTGGGCGTTGCCAGGAAGGCGTTTTTATGTAGATTCCTCCTCTTTCAGCACTGCATTGTGGTGCAAGCAAAAGAAGCAAATCCTGTCTGGCTTCCTCTCCGGCCTTTATTCACCTCCCGCTTAGTAGCTGTAAATGTGTGTGAGCCTGCAGGGCCCCATGGAATTGCCTAGGAGTAGGCTGAATCGCTGCAAGGGGTGAACAGCAGTATGGGACAGGCTCGGGCAAGGCAAGGGCCGCTCGGGTTATCGCTTCTCGGCCTTTTGGCTAAGATCAAGTGTAGTATCTGTTCTTATCAGTTTAATATCTGATACGTCCCCTATCTGGGGACCATATATTAAATGGATTTTTAGAACAGGGAGATGGAAATAGAGCTTGCTCTGTCCACTCCACGCATTGACCTGGTATTGCAGTATTTCCAGGACCGGTGCACCCTTCCCTTATGTGTTGACTAAAATCAGATTCCAAAAGTGTTTTTTCTCTTTGCCATTGTTTCTGTCTTTCTGAAGGGATCTCCCCTTTTAATCCCATTATTTCAACACCTGTTGGACAATGCATTTGTACAGTCATGTGTGATAATGAGCTCATTTATTAAATGCAATTAATGAATACATTGCCACCTCTTGTTGTGTGTGTGTGTGTGTGTGTGTGTGTGTCTTCTGTGTTTCTGTGTTTCCGGCATTTCACATTGGAACAGCTCATTCACCTTCCTTGTCTTCTCTCCGCCCTCCCTCCCTCCCTCCTAGGTAAGTTAAAGAGCTGCACCTGAGCCAGCCACTGATTGATGCAGCACCACAGTCAAATAGTGGAGTGGAGTGGAGTAGGGGAACAGCAAACAGCCATTAAAGCAGCCAGCCGCCTACCCGCCACAATGGACCTACCTGTGTACACTAGGTGGATGTGATGGAATGTACTGTCGTCCCTACATTTCAAGAAGAAGTAAGAATTGCAGTTGCAACAAACCCTTGCTTGCCTACAAAGAGAGCAGCAATTTGGATTTGTTACTATGTTACCTGGAAGAATAACAAACTGTGCAAGGATGGAGGTTGTAGGAGCAAAGAGAAGTTGTCTGTAAAGTTGGTGGATGCCTATTTTCCATTTTGCAGTCCCTTGTCTCCCTCTTGTGGCCTCCTGGAGGCAAATAAATGTGCAAAAAAAAGACAGCCTGGCGGCCGGCTGTTGCAGTGTTGCCCTCTCAGGCAACACTGAGTGACTGACTGAGCCTCACAGTCTTATATAAAGTTCAGACGGAACTTTGCACGTGTCATAGTGGAGCCCTCAGGATTCCAGAGCCAGCTTTCTGACATCATAATGGGGCCTGCCTCAGAGATAAAAGCCTGGGCCCAGGCAGTGTTGTTCAGTGCTGCTCAGCAGGCAGCACAGGACTGGATTAAAGCTGATACAAGGTGTGAAGGAACAAGGGGTGGCTGTGGGCATGCACTTGCTGCCGCTGCCAGTGTTTATCTGCATGGCAGGAGGGCATTTGGGCGTTGCCAGGAAGGCGTTTTTATGTAGATTCCTCCTCTTTCAGCACTGCATTGTGGTGCAAGCAAAAGAAGCAAATCCTGTCTGGCTTCCTCTCCGGCCTTTATTCACCTCCCGCTTAGTAGCTGTAAATGTGTGTGAGCCTGCAGGGCCCCATGGAATTGCCTAGGAGTAGGCTGAATCGCTGCAAGGGGTGAACAGCAGTATGGGACAGGCTCGGGCAAGGCAAGGGCCGCTCGGGTTATCGCTTCTCGGCCTTTTGGCTAAGATCAAGTGTAGTATCTGTTCTTATCAGTTTAATATCTGATACGTCCCCTATCTGGGGACCATATATTAAATGGATTTTTAGAACAGGGAGATGGAAATAGAGCTTGCTCTGTCCACTCCACGCATTGACCTGGTATTGCAGTATTTCCAGGACCGGTGCACCCTTCCCTTATGTGTTGACTAAAATCAGATTCCAAAAGTGTTTTTTCTCTTTGCCATTGTTTCTGTCTTTCTGAAGGGATCTCCCCTTTTAATCCCATTATTTCAACACCTGTTGGACAATGCATTTGTACAGTCATGTGTGATAATGAGCTCATTTATTAAATGCAATTAATGAATACATTGCCACCTCTTGTTGTGTGTGTGTGTGTGTGTGTGTGTGTGTCTTCTGTGTTTCTGTGTTTCCGGCATTTCACATTGGAACAGCTCATTCACCTTCCTTGTCTTCTCTCCGCCCTCCCTCCCTCCCTCCTAGGTAAGTTAAAGAGCTGCACCTGAGCCAGCCACTGATTGATGCAGCACCACAGTCAAATAGTGGAGTGGAGTGGAGTAGGGGAACAGCAAACAGCCATTAAAGCAGCCAGCCGCCTACCCGCCACAATGGACCTACCTGTGTACACTAGGTGGATGTGATGGAATGTACTGTCGTCCCTACATTTCAAGAAGAAGTAAGAATTGCAGTTGCAACAAACCCTTGCTTGCCTACAAAGAGAGCAGCAATTTGGATTTGTTACTATGTTACCTGGAAGAATAACAAACTGTGCAAGGATGGAGGTTGTAGGAGCAAAGAGAAGTTGTCTGTAAAGTTGGTGGATGCCTATTTTCCATTTTGCAGTCCCTTGTCTCCCTCTTGTGGCCTCCTGGAGGCAAATAAATGTGCAAAAAAAAGACAGCCTGGCGGCCGGCTGTTGCAGTGTTGCCCTCTCAGGCAACACTGAGTGACTGACTGAGCCTCACAGTCTTATATAAAGTTCAGACGGAACTTTGCACGTGTCATAGTGGAGCCCTCAGGATTCCAGAGCCAGCTTTCTGACATCATAATGGGGCCTGCCTCAGAGATAAAAGCCTGGGCCCAGGCAGTGTTGTTCAGTGCTGCTCAGCAGGCAGCACAGGACTGGATTAAAGCTGATACAAGGTGTGAAGGAACAAGGGGTGGCTGTGGGCATGCACTTGCTGCCGCTGCCAGTGTTTATCTGCATGGCAGGAGGGCATTTGGGCGTTGCCAGGAAGGCGTTTTTATGTAGATTCCTCCTCTTTCAGCACTGCATTGTGGTGCAAGCAAAAGAAGCAAATCCTGTCTGGCTTCCTCTCCGGCCTTTATTCACCTCCCGCTTAGTAGCTGTAAATGTGTGTGAGCCTGCAGGGCCCCATGGAATTGCCTAGGAGTAGGCTGAATCGCTGCAAGGGGTGAACAGCAGTATGGGACAGGCTCGGGCAAGGCAAGGGCCGCTCGGGTTATCGCTTCTCGGCCTTTTGGCTAAGATCAAGTGTAGTATCTGTTCTTATCAGTTTAATATCTGATACGTCCCCTATCTGGGGACCATATATTAAATGGATTTTTAGAACAGGGAGATGGAAATAGAGCTTGCTCTGTCCACTCCACGCATTGACCTGGTATTGCAGTATTTCCAGGACCGGTGCACCCTTCCCTTATGTGTTGACTAAAATCAGATTCCAAAAGTGTTTTTTCTCTTTGCCATTGTTTCTGTCTTTCTGAAGGGATCTCCCCTTTTAATCCCATTATTTCAACACCTGTTGGACAATGCATTTGTACAGTCATGTGTGATAATGAGCTCATTTATTAAATGCAATTAATGAATACATTGCCACCTCTTGTTGTGTGTGTGTGTGTGTGTGTGTGTGTGTCTTCTGTGTTTCTGTGTTTCCGGCATTTCACATTGGAACAGCTCATTCACCTTCCTTGTCTTCTCTCCGCCCTCCCTCCCTCCCTCCTAGGTAAGTTAAAGAGCTGCACCTGAGCCAGCCACTGATTGATGCAGCACCACAGTCAAATAGTGGAGTGGAGTGGAGTAGGGGAACAGCAAACAGCCATTAAAGCAGCCAGCCGCCTACCCGCCACAATGGACCTACCTGTGTACACTAGGTGGATGTGATGGAATGTACTGTCGTCCCTACATTTCAAGAAGAAGTAAGAATTGCAGTTGCAACAAACCCTTGCTTGCCTACAAAGAGAGCAGCAATTTGGATTTGTTACTATGTTACCTGGAAGAATAACAAACTGTGCAAGGATGGAGGTTGTAGGAGCAAAGAGAAGTTGTCTGTAAAGTTGGTGGATGCCTATTTTCCATTTTGCAGTCCCTTGTCTCCCTCTTGTGGCCTCCTGGAGGCAAATAAATGTGCAAAAAAAAGACAGCCTGGCGGCCGGCTGTTGCAGTGTTGCCCTCTCAGGCAACACTGAGTGACTGACTGAGCCTCACAGTCTTATATAAAGTTCAGACGGAACTTTGCACGTGTCATAGTGGAGCCCTCAGGATTCCAGAGCCAGCTTTCTGACATCATAATGGGGCCTGCCTCAGAGATAAAAGCCTGGGCCCAGGCAGTGTTGTTCAGTGCTGCTCAGCAGGCAGCACAGGACTGGATTAAAGCTGATACAAGGTGTGAAGGAACAAGGGGTGGCTGTGGGCATGCACTTGCTGCCGCTGCCAGTGTTTATCTGCATGGCAGGAGGGCATTTGGGCGTTGCCAGGAAGGCGTTTTTATGTAGATTCCTCCTCTTTCAGCACTGCATTGTGGTGCAAGCAAAAGAAGCAAATCCTGTCTGGCTTCCTCTCCGGCCTTTATTCACCTCCCGCTTAGTAGCTGTAAATGTGTGTGAGCCTGCAGGGCCCCATGGAATTGCCTAGGAGTAGGCTGAATCGCTGCAAGGGGTGAACAGCAGTATGGGACAGGCTCGGGCAAGGCAAGGGCCGCTCGGGTTATCGCTTCTCGGCCTTTTGGCTAAGATCAAGTGTAGTACCTGCTCAAGCTGAGGTTAGTAATCATCCCTGCCGGTGGTACGTGGGCCATCGTAGGGGGATGACAGAACGCCGAGGTGAGGGCAGGGAACCACAACGGTCATCGCTCTGGTGTACGCATTTGGTTTAAAGGTACCATTTGTAGGTGACCAGGCGACCGCCGGATCGAGGTCAGGAGGTCGGGTAGTTTGAAAGCCCGAGTTGCTATGTGCCCCAGGGCTGGTGACCCTGGGGTGCCCTAACTCACTGGGGGTGGGATCCCACTGAGTGAAGGCACACTTGCACGCACTCTTCTTTCACACTTTTAAGCACACACCTTTATTCTCCCGGCCTTCTGGCTGGGAGATGAGGAATTTTTATATACCTGGCGGATGTCCAGGCTGTATCACAGCGCACATCCACTTATTTAATTTTGTTTTTCACTGTGTGTTTGTCACGTTTGTCACAAGGATTTTGGGATGCGGTGCCCTTTTGGGACCCTCCTGAGGTCTAGGGGGAAAATGTGTGGCCTTCTGGTTCCTTTTTCCCCTGCAACCCGGCCTCCCTTCTTCGGAGGGGAGGTGCAACTAGGATGCAGGCTCCTAGGTGGACACTGGGGTGGCAGCCCAGGTAGAAGCCTAGGAGTGTGTTTGGGTCTCCCTAAGCTTCGGCGAGGGGGGACCATCGATCCTTGATCCTCTAGGCCTATGGTTTGGAGGGTCAGGGAATGGTTATGCGGGGCCTCTCTCTTTTAAGAGAAGGGCTGCGATAGACCGCATCCTTGTGCACTTTTTGTGTGGCACCTCTGCACTTTTTATGCACTTGGGTGATAGAAAGCACGGCTCGGGCTTTCAATAAAAAAAAAAAAAAAAAATCTGTTCTTATCAGTTTAATATCTGATACGTCCCCTATCTGGGGACCATATATTAAATGGATTTTTAGAACAGGGAGATGGAAATAGAGCTTGCTCTGTCCACTCCACGCATTGACCTGGTATTGCAGTATTTCCAGGACCGGTGCACCCTTCCCTTATGTGTTGACTAAAATCAGATTCCAAAAGTGTTTTTTCTCTTTGCCATTGTTTCTGTCTTTCTGAAGGGATCTCCCCTTTTAATCCCATTATTTCAACACCTGTTGGACAATGCATTTGTACAGTCATGTGTGATAATGAGCTCATTTATTAAATGCAATTAATGAATACATTGCCACCTCTTGTTGTGTGTGTGTGTGTGTGTGTGTGTGTGTCTTCTGTGTTTCTGTGTTTCCGGCATTTCACATTGGAACAGCTCATTCACCTTCCTTGTCTTCTCTCCGCCCTCCCTCCCTCCCTCCTAGGTAAGTTAAAGAGCTGCACCTGAGCCAGCCACTGATTGATGCAGCACCACAGTCAAATAGTGGAGTGGAGTGGAGTAGGGGAACAGCAAACAGCCATTAAAGCAGCCAGCCGCCTACCCGCCACAATGGACCTACCTGTGTACACTAGGTGGATGTGATGGAATGTACTGTCGTCCCTACATTTCAAGAAGAAGTAAGAATTGCAGTTGCAACAAACCCTTGCTTGCCTACAAAGAGAGCAGCAATTTGGATTTGTTACTATGTTACCTGGAAGAATAACAAACTGTGCAAGGATGGAGGTTGTAGGAGCAAAGAGAAGTTGTCTGTAAAGTTGGTGGATGCCTATTTTCCATTTTGCAGTCCCTTGTCTCCCTCTTGTGGCCTCCTGGAGGCAAATAAATGTGCAAAAAAAAGACAGCCTGGCGGCCGGCTGTTGCAGTGTTGCCCTCTCAGGCAACACTGAGTGACTGACTGAGCCTCACAGTCTTATATAAAGTTCAGACGGAACTTTGCACGTGTCATAGTGGAGCCCTCAGGATTCCAGAGCCAGCTTTCTGACATCATAATGGGGCCTGCCTCAGAGATAAAAGCCTGGGCCCAGGCAGTGTTGTTCAGTGCTGCTCAGCAGGCAGCACAGGACTGGATTAAAGCTGATACAAGGTGTGAAGGAACAAGGGGTGGCTGTGGGCATGCACTTGCTGCCGCTGCCAGTGTTTATCTGCATGGCAGGAGGGCATTTGGGCGTTGCCAGGAAGGCGTTTTTATGTAGATTCCTCCTCTTTCAGCACTGCATTGTGGTGCAAGCAAAAGAAGCAAATCCTGTCTGGCTTCCTCTCCGGCCTTTATTCACCTCCCGCTTAGTAGCTGTAAATGTGTGTGAGCCTGCAGGGCCCCATGGAATTGCCTAGGAGTAGGCTGAATCGCTGCAAGGGGTGAACAGCAGTATGGGACAGGCTCGGGCAAGGCAAGGGCCGCTCGGGTTATCGCTTCTCGGCCTTTTGGCTAAGATCAAGTGTAGTATCTGTTCTTATCAGTTTAATATCTGATACGTCCCCTATCTGGGGACCATATATTAAATGGATTTTTAGAACAGGGAGATGGAAATAGAGCTTGCTCTGTCCACTCCACGCATTGACCTGGTATTGCAGTATTTCCAGGACCGGTGCACCCTTCCCTTATGTGTTGACTAAAATCAGATTCCAAAAGTGTTTTTTCTCTTTGCCATTGTTTCTGTCTTTCTGAAGGGATCTCCCCTTTTAATCCCATTATTTCAACACCTGTTGGACAATGCATTTGTACAGTCATGTGTGATAATGAGCTCATTTATTAAATGCAATTAATGAATACATTGCCACCTCTTGTTGTGTGTGTGTGTGTGTGTGTGTGTGTGTCTTCTGTGTTTCTGTGTTTCCGGCATTTCACATTGGAACAGCTCATTCACCTTCCTTGTCTTCTCTCCGCCCTCCCTCCCTCCCTCCTAGGTAAGTTAAAGAGCTGCACCTGAGCCAGCCACTGATTGATGCAGCACCACAGTCAAATAGTGGAGTGGAGTGGAGTAGGGGAACAGCAAACAGCCATTAAAGCAGCCAGCCGCCTACCCGCCACAATGGACCTACCTGTGTACACTAGGTGGATGTGATGGAATGTACTGTCGTCCCTACATTTCAAGAAGAAGTAAGAATTGCAGTTGCAACAAACCCTTGCTTGCCTACAAAGAGAGCAGCAATTTGGATTTGTTACTATGTTACCTGGAAGAATAACAAACTGTGCAAGGATGGAGGTTGTAGGAGCAAAGAGAAGTTGTCTGTAAAGTTGGTGGATGCCTATTTTCCATTTTGCAGTCCCTTGTCTCCCTCTTGTGGCCTCCTGGAGGCAAATAAATGTGCAAAAAAAAGACAGCCTGGCGGCCGGCTGTTGCAGTGTTGCCCTCTCAGGCAACACTGAGTGACTGACTGAGCCTCACAGTCTTATATAAAGTTCAGACGGAACTTTGCACGTGTCATAGTGGAGCCCTCAGGATTCCAGAGCCAGCTTTCTGACATCATAATGGGGCCTGCCTCAGAGATAAAAGCCTGGGCCCAGGCAGTGTTGTTCAGTGCTGCTCAGCAGGCAGCACAGGACTGGATTAAAGCTGATACAAGGTGTGAAGGAACAAGGGGTGGCTGTGGGCATGCACTTGCTGCCGCTGCCAGTGTTTATCTGCATGGCAGGAGGGCATTTGGGCGTTGCCAGGAAGGCGTTTTTATGTAGATTCCTCCTCTTTCAGCACTGCATTGTGGTGCAAGCAAAAGAAGCAAATCCTGTCTGGCTTCCTCTCCGGCCTTTATTCACCTCCCGCTTAGTAGCTGTAAATGTGTGTGAGCCTGCAGGGCCCCATGGAATTGCCTAGGAGTAGGCTGAATCGCTGCAAGGGGTGAACAGCAGTATGGGACAGGCTCGGGCAAGGCAAGGGCCGCTCGGGTTATCGCTTCTCGGCCTTTTGGCTAAGATCAAGTGTAGTACCTGCTCAAGCTGAGGTTAGTAATCATCCCTGCCGGTGGTACGTGGGCCATCGTAGGGGGATGACAGAACGCCGAGGTGAGGGCAGGGAACCACAACGGTCATCGCTCTGGTGTACGCATTTGGTTTAAAGGTACCATTTGTAGGTGACCAGGCGACCGCCGGATCGAGGTCAGGAGGTCGGGTAGTTTGAAAGCCCGAGTTGCTATGTGCCCCAGGGCTGGTGACCCTGGGGTGCCCTAACTCACTGGGGGTGGGATCCCACTGAGTGAAGGCACACTTGCACGCACTCTTCTTTCACACTTTTAAGCACACACCTTTATTCTCCCGGCCTTCTGGCTGGGAGATGAGGAATTTTTATATACCTGGCGGATGTCCAGGCTGTATCACAGCGCACATCCACTTATTTAATTTTGTTTTTCACTGTGTGTTTGTCACGTTTGTCACAAGGATTTTGGGATGCGGTGCCCTTTTGGGACCCTCCTGAGGTCTAGGGGGAAAATGTGTGGCCTTCTGGTTCCTTTTTCCCCTGCAACCCGGCCTCCCTTCTTCGGAGGGGAGGTGCAACTAGGATGCAGGCTCCTAGGTGGACACTGGGGTGGCAGCCCAGGTAGAAGCCTAGGAGTGTGTTTGGGTCTCCCTAAGCTTCGGCGAGGGGGGACCATCGATCCTTGATCCTCTAGGCCTATGGTTTGGAGGGTCAGGGAATGGTTATGCGGGGCCTCTCTCTTTTAAGAGAAGGGCTGCGATAGACCGCATCCTTGTGCACTTTTTGTGTGGCACCTCTGCACTTTTTATGCACTTGGGTGATAGAAAGCACGGCTCGGGCTTTCAATAAAAAAAAAAAAAAAAAATCTGTTCTTATCAGTTTAATATCTGATACGTCCCCTATCTGGGGACCATATATTAAATGGATTTTTAGAACAGGGAGATGGAAATAGAGCTTGCTCTGTCCACTCCACGCATTGACCTGGTATTGCAGTATTTCCAGGACCGGTGCACCCTTCCCTTATGTGTTGACTAAAATCAGATTCCAAAAGTGTTTTTTCTCTTTGCCATTGTTTCTGTCTTTCTGAAGGGATCTCCCCTTTTAATCCCATTATTTCAACACCTGTTGGACAATGCATTTGTACAGTCATGTGTGATAATGAGCTCATTTATTAAATGCAATTAATGAATACATTGCCACCTCTTGTTGTGTGTGTGTGTGTGTGTGTGTGTGTGTCTTCTGTGTTTCTGTGTTTCCGGCATTTCACATTGGAACAGCTCATTCACCTTCCTTGTCTTCTCTCCGCCCTCCCTCCCTCCCTCCTAGGTAAGTTAAAGAGCTGCACCTGAGCCAGCCACTGATTGATGCAGCACCACAGTCAAATAGTGGAGTGGAGTGGAGTAGGGGAACAGCAAACAGCCATTAAAGCAGCCAGCCGCCTACCCGCCACAATGGACCTACCTGTGTACACTAGGTGGATGTGATGGAATGTACTGTCGTCCCTACATTTCAAGAAGAAGTAAGAATTGCAGTTGCAACAAACCCTTGCTTGCCTACAAAGAGAGCAGCAATTTGGATTTGTTACTATGTTACCTGGAAGAATAACAAACTGTGCAAGGATGGAGGTTGTAGGAGCAAAGAGAAGTTGTCTGTAAAGTTGGTGGATGCCTATTTTCCATTTTGCAGTCCCTTGTCTCCCTCTTGTGGCCTCCTGGAGGCAAATAAATGTGCAAAAAAAAGACAGCCTGGCGGCCGGCTGTTGCAGTGTTGCCCTCTCAGGCAACACTGAGTGACTGACTGAGCCTCACAGTCTTATATAAAGTTCAGACGGAACTTTGCACGTGTCATAGTGGAGCCCTCAGGATTCCAGAGCCAGCTTTCTGACATCATAATGGGGCCTGCCTCAGAGATAAAAGCCTGGGCCCAGGCAGTGTTGTTCAGTGCTGCTCAGCAGGCAGCACAGGACTGGATTAAAGCTGATACAAGGTGTGAAGGAACAAGGGGTGGCTGTGGGCATGCACTTGCTGCCGCTGCCAGTGTTTATCTGCATGGCAGGAGGGCATTTGGGCGTTGCCAGGAAGGCGTTTTTATGTAGATTCCTCCTCTTTCAGCACTGCATTGTGGTGCAAGCAAAAGAAGCAAATCCTGTCTGGCTTCCTCTCCGGCCTTTATTCACCTCCCGCTTAGTAGCTGTAAATGTGTGTGAGCCTGCAGGGCCCCATGGAATTGCCTAGGAGTAGGCTGAATCGCTGCAAGGGGTGAACAGCAGTATGGGACAGGCTCGGGCAAGGCAAGGGCCGCTCGGGTTATCGCTTCTCGGCCTTTTGGCTAAGATCAAGTGTAGTACCTGCTCAAGCTGAGGTTAGTAATCATCCCTGCCGGTGGTACGTGGGCCATCGTAGGGGGATGACAGAACGCCGAGGTGAGGGCAGGGAACCACAACGGTCATCGCTCTGGTGTACGCATTTGGTTTAAAGGTACCATTTGTAGGTGACCAGGCGACCGCCGGATCGAGGTCAGGAGGTCGGGTAGTTTGAAAGCCCGAGTTGCTATGTGCCCCAGGGCTGGTGACCCTGGGGTGCCCTAACTCACTGGGGGTGGGATCCCACTGAGTGAAGGCACACTTGCACGCACTCTTCTTTCACACTTTTAAGCACACACCTTTATTCTCCCGGCCTTCTGGCTGGGAGATGAGGAATTTTTATATACCTGGCGGATGTCCAGGCTGTATCACAGCGCACATCCACTTATTTAATTTTGTTTTTCACTGTGTGTTTGTCACGTTTGTCACAAGGATTTTGGGATGCGGTGCCCTTTTGGGACCCTCCTGAGGTCTAGGGGGAAAATGTGTGGCCTTCTGGTTCCTTTTTCCCCTGCAACCCGGCCTCCCTTCTTCGGAGGGGAGGTGCAACTAGGATGCAGGCTCCTAGGTGGACACTGGGGTGGCAGCCCAGGTAGAAGCCTAGGAGTGTGTTTGGGTCTCCCTAAGCTTCGGCGAGGGGGGACCATCGATCCTTGATCCTCTAGGCCTATGGTTTGGAGGGTCAGGGAATGGTTATGCGGGGCCTCTCTCTTTTAAGAGAAGGGCTGCGATAGACCGCATCCTTGTGCACTTTTTGTGTGGCACCTCTGCACTTTTTATGCACTTGGGTGATAGAAAGCACGGCTCGGGCTTTCAATAAAAAAAAAAAAAAAAAATCTGTTCTTATCAGTTTAATATCTGATACGTCCCCTATCTGGGGACCATATATTAAATGGATTTTTAGAACAGGGAGATGGAAATAGAGCTTGCTCTGTCCACTCCACGCATTGACCTGGTATTGCAGTATTTCCAGGACCGGTGCACCCTTCCCTTATGTGTTGACTAAAATCAGATTCCAAAAGTGTTTTTTCTCTTTGCCATTGTTTCTGTCTTTCTGAAGGGATCTCCCCTTTTAATCCCATTATTTCAACACCTGTTGGACAATGCATTTGTACAGTCATGTGTGATAATGAGCTCATTTATTAAATGCAATTAATGAATACATTGCCACCTCTTGTTGTGTGTGTGTGTGTGTGTGTGTGTGTGTCTTCTGTGTTTCTGTGTTTCCGGCATTTCACATTGGAACAGCTCATTCACCTTCCTTGTCTTCTCTCCGCCCTCCCTCCCTCCCTCCTAGGTAAGTTAAAGAGCTGCACCTGAGCCAGCCACTGATTGATGCAGCACCACAGTCAAATAGTGGAGTGGAGTGGAGTAGGGGAACAGCAAACAGCCATTAAAGCAGCCAGCCGCCTACCCGCCACAATGGACCTACCTGTGTACACTAGGTGGATGTGATGGAATGTACTGTCGTCCCTACATTTCAAGAAGAAGTAAGAATTGCAGTTGCAACAAACCCTTGCTTGCCTACAAAGAGAGCAGCAATTTGGATTTGTTACTATGTTACCTGGAAGAATAACAAACTGTGCAAGGATGGAGGTTGTAGGAGCAAAGAGAAGTTGTCTGTAAAGTTGGTGGATGCCTATTTTCCATTTTGCAGTCCCTTGTCTCCCTCTTGTGGCCTCCTGGAGGCAAATAAATGTGCAAAAAAAAGACAGCCTGGCGGCCGGCTGTTGCAGTGTTGCCCTCTCAGGCAACACTGAGTGACTGACTGAGCCTCACAGTCTTATATAAAGTTCAGACGGAACTTTGCACGTGTCATAGTGGAGCCCTCAGGATTCCAGAGCCAGCTTTCTGACATCATAATGGGGCCTGCCTCAGAGATAAAAGCCTGGGCCCAGGCAGTGTTGTTCAGTGCTGCTCAGCAGGCAGCACAGGACTGGATTAAAGCTGATACAAGGTGTGAAGGAACAAGGGGTGGCTGTGGGCATGCACTTGCTGCCGCTGCCAGTGTTTATCTGCATGGCAGGAGGGCATTTGGGCGTTGCCAGGAAGGCGTTTTTATGTAGATTCCTCCTCTTTCAGCACTGCATTGTGGTGCAAGCAAAAGAAGCAAATCCTGTCTGGCTTCCTCTCCGGCCTTTATTCACCTCCCGCTTAGTAGCTGTAAATGTGTGTGAGCCTGCAGGGCCCCATGGAATTGCCTAGGAGTAGGCTGAATCGCTGCAAGGGGTGAACAGCAGTATGGGACAGGCTCGGGCAAGGCAAGGGCCGCTCGGGTTATCGCTTCTCGGCCTTTTGGCTAAGATCAAGTGTAGTACCTGCTCAAGCTGAGGTTAGTAATCATCCCTGCCGGTGGTACGTGGGCCATCGTAGGGGGATGACAGAACGCCGAGGTGAGGGCAGGGAACCACAACGGTCATCGCTCTGGTGTACGCATTTGGTTTAAAGGTACCATTTGTAGGTGACCAGGCGACCGCCGGATCGAGGTCAGGAGGTCGGGTAGTTTGAAAGCCCGAGTTGCTATGTGCCCCAGGGCTGGTGACCCTGGGGTGCCCTAACTCACTGGGGGTGGGATCCCACTGAGTGAAGGCACACTTGCACGCACTCTTCTTTCACACTTTTAAGCACACACCTTTATTCTCCCGGCCTTCTGGCTGGGAGATGAGGAATTTTTATATACCTGGCGGATGTCCAGGCTGTATCACAGCGCACATCCACTTATTTAATTTTGTTTTTCACTGTGTGTTTGTCACGTTTGTCACAAGGATTTTGGGATGCGGTGCCCTTTTGGGACCCTCCTGAGGTCTAGGGGGAAAATGTGTGGCCTTCTGGTTCCTTTTTCCCCTGCAACCCGGCCTCCCTTCTTCGGAGGGGAGGTGCAACTAGGATGCAGGCTCCTAGGTGGACACTGGGGTGGCAGCCCAGGTAGAAGCCTAGGAGTGTGTTTGGGTCTCCCTAAGCTTCGGCGAGGGGGGACCATCGATCCTTGATCCTCTAGGCCTATGGTTTGGAGGGTCAGGGAATGGTTATGCGGGGCCTCTCTCTTTTAAGAGAAGGGCTGCGATAGACCGCATCCTTGTGCACTTTTTGTGTGGCACCTCTGCACTTTTTATGCACTTGGGTGATAGAAAGCACGGCTCGGGCTTTCAATAAAAAAAAAAAAAAAAAATCTGTTCTTATCAGTTTAATATCTGATACGTCCCCTATCTGGGGACCATATATTAAATGGATTTTTAGAACAGGGAGATGGAAATAGAGCTTGCTCTGTCCACTCCACGCATTGACCTGGTATTGCAGTATTTCCAGGACCGGTGCACCCTTCCCTTATGTGTTGACTAAAATCAGATTCCAAAAGTGTTTTTTCTCTTTGCCATTGTTTCTGTCTTTCTGAAGGGATCTCCCCTTTTAATCCCATTATTTCAACACCTGTTGGACAATGCATTTGTACAGTCATGTGTGATAATGAGCTCATTTATTAAATGCAATTAATGAATACATTGCCACCTCTTGTTGTGTGTGTGTGTGTGTGTGTGTGTGTGTCTTCTGTGTTTCTGTGTTTCCGGCATTTCACATTGGAACAGCTCATTCACCTTCCTTGTCTTCTCTCCGCCCTCCCTCCCTCCCTCCTAGGTAAGTTAAAGAGCTGCACCTGAGCCAGCCACTGATTGATGCAGCACCACAGTCAAATAGTGGAGTGGAGTGGAGTAGGGGAACAGCAAACAGCCATTAAAGCAGCCAGCCGCCTACCCGCCACAATGGACCTACCTGTGTACACTAGGTGGATGTGATGGAATGTACTGTCGTCCCTACATTTCAAGAAGAAGTAAGAATTGCAGTTGCAACAAACCCTTGCTTGCCTACAAAGAGAGCAGCAATTTGGATTTGTTACTATGTTACCTGGAAGAATAACAAACTGTGCAAGGATGGAGGTTGTAGGAGCAAAGAGAAGTTGTCTGTAAAGTTGGTGGATGCCTATTTTCCATTTTGCAGTCCCTTGTCTCCCTCTTGTGGCCTCCTGGAGGCAAATAAATGTGCAAAAAAAAGACAGCCTGGCGGCCGGCTGTTGCAGTGTTGCCCTCTCAGGCAACACTGAGTGACTGACTGAGCCTCACAGTCTTATATAAAGTTCAGACGGAACTTTGCACGTGTCATAGTGGAGCCCTCAGGATTCCAGAGCCAGCTTTCTGACATCATAATGGGGCCTGCCTCAGAGATAAAAGCCTGGGCCCAGGCAGTGTTGTTCAGTGCTGCTCAGCAGGCAGCACAGGACTGGATTAAAGCTGATACAAGGTGTGAAGGAACAAGGGGTGGCTGTGGGCATGCACTTGCTGCCGCTGCCAGTGTTTATCTGCATGGCAGGAGGGCATTTGGGCGTTGCCAGGAAGGCGTTTTTATGTAGATTCCTCCTCTTTCAGCACTGCATTGTGGTGCAAGCAAAAGAAGCAAATCCTGTCTGGCTTCCTCTCCGGCCTTTATTCACCTCCCGCTTAGTAGCTGTAAATGTGTGTGAGCCTGCAGGGCCCCATGGAATTGCCTAGGAGTAGGCTGAATCGCTGCAAGGGGTGAACAGCAGTATGGGACAGGCTCGGGCAAGGCAAGGGCCGCTCGGGTTATCGCTTCTCGGCCTTTTGGCTAAGATCAAGTGTAGTACCTGCTCAAGCTGAGGTTAGTAATCATCCCTGCCGGTGGTACGTGGGCCATCGTAGGGGGATGACAGAACGCCGAGGTGAGGGCAGGGAACCACAACGGTCATCGCTCTGGTGTACGCATTTGGTTTAAAGGTACCATTTGTAGGTGACCAGGCGACCGCCGGATCGAGGTCAGGAGGTCGGGTAGTTTGAAAGCCCGAGTTGCTATGTGCCCCAGGGCTGGTGACCCTGGGGTGCCCTAACTCACTGGGGGTGGGATCCCACTGAGTGAAGGCACACTTGCACGCACTCTTCTTTCACACTTTTAAGCACACACCTTTATTCTCCCGGCCTTCTGGCTGGGAGATGAGGAATTTTTATATACCTGGCGGATGTCCAGGCTGTATCACAGCGCACATCCACTTATTTAATTTTGTTTTTCACTGTGTGTTTGTCACGTTTGTCACAAGGATTTTGGGATGCGGTGCCCTTTTGGGACCCTCCTGAGGTCTAGGGGGAAAATGTGTGGCCTTCTGGTTCCTTTTTCCCCTGCAACCCGGCCTCCCTTCTTCGGAGGGGAGGTGCAACTAGGATGCAGGCTCCTAGGTGGACACTGGGGTGGCAGCCCAGGTAGAAGCCTAGGAGTGTGTTTGGGTCTCCCTAAGCTTCGGCGAGGGGGGACCATCGATCCTTGATCCTCTAGGCCTATGGTTTGGAGGGTCAGGGAATGGTTATGCGGGGCCTCTCTCTTTTAAGAGAAGGGCTGCGATAGACCGCATCCTTGTGCACTTTTTGTGTGGCACCTCTGCACTTTTTATGCACTTGGGTGATAGAAAGCACGGCTCGGGCTTTCAATAAAAAAAAAAAAAAAAAATCTGTTCTTATCAGTTTAATATCTGATACGTCCCCTATCTGGGGACCATATATTAAATGGATTTTTAGAACAGGGAGATGGAAATAGAGCTTGCTCTGTCCACTCCACGCATTGACCTGGTATTGCAGTATTTCCAGGACCGGTGCACCCTTCCCTTATGTGTTGACTAAAATCAGATTCCAAAAGTGTTTTTTCTCTTTGCCATTGTTTCTGTCTTTCTGAAGGGATCTCCCCTTTTAATCCCATTATTTCAACACCTGTTGGACAATGCATTTGTACAGTCATGTGTGATAATGAGCTCATTTATTAAATGCAATTAATGAATACATTGCCACCTCTTGTTGTGTGTGTGTGTGTGTGTGTGTGTGTGTCTTCTGTGTTTCTGTGTTTCCGGCATTTCACATTGGAACAGCTCATTCACCTTCCTTGTCTTCTCTCCGCCCTCCCTCCCTCCCTCCTAGGTAAGTTAAAGAGCTGCACCTGAGCCAGCCACTGATTGATGCAGCACCACAGTCAAATAGTGGAGTGGAGTGGAGTAGGGGAACAGCAAACAGCCATTAAAGCAGCCAGCCGCCTACCCGCCACAATGGACCTACCTGTGTACACTAGGTGGATGTGATGGAATGTACTGTCGTCCCTACATTTCAAGAAGAAGTAAGAATTGCAGTTGCAACAAACCCTTGCTTGCCTACAAAGAGAGCAGCAATTTGGATTTGTTACTATGTTACCTGGAAGAATAACAAACTGTGCAAGGATGGAGGTTGTAGGAGCAAAGAGAAGTTGTCTGTAAAGTTGGTGGATGCCTATTTTCCATTTTGCAGTCCCTTGTCTCCCTCTTGTGGCCTCCTGGAGGCAAATAAATGTGCAAAAAAAAGACAGCCTGGCGGCCGGCTGTTGCAGTGTTGCCCTCTCAGGCAACACTGAGTGACTGACTGAGCCTCACAGTCTTATATAAAGTTCAGACGGAACTTTGCACGTGTCATAGTGGAGCCCTCAGGATTCCAGAGCCAGCTTTCTGACATCATAATGGGGCCTGCCTCAGAGATAAAAGCCTGGGCCCAGGCAGTGTTGTTCAGTGCTGCTCAGCAGGCAGCACAGGACTGGATTAAAGCTGATACAAGGTGTGAAGGAACAAGGGGTGGCTGTGGGCATGCACTTGCTGCCGCTGCCAGTGTTTATCTGCATGGCAGGAGGGCATTTGGGCGTTGCCAGGAAGGCGTTTTTATGTAGATTCCTCCTCTTTCAGCACTGCATTGTGGTGCAAGCAAAAGAAGCAAATCCTGTCTGGCTTCCTCTCCGGCCTTTATTCACCTCCCGCTTAGTAGCTGTAAATGTGTGTGAGCCTGCAGGGCCCCATGGAATTGCCTAGGAGTAGGCTGAATCGCTGCAAGGGGTGAACAGCAGTATGGGACAGGCTCGGGCAAGGCAAGGGCCGCTCGGGTTATCGCTTCTCGGCCTTTTGGCTAAGATCAAGTGTAGTACCTGCTCAAGCTGAGGTTAGTAATCATCCCTGCCGGTGGTACGTGGGCCATCGTAGGGGGATGACAGAACGCCGAGGTGAGGGCAGGGAACCACAACGGTCATCGCTCTGGTGTACGCATTTGGTTTAAAGGTACCATTTGTAGGTGACCAGGCGACCGCCGGATCGAGGTCAGGAGGTCGGGTAGTTTGAAAGCCCGAGTTGCTATGTGCCCCAGGGCTGGTGACCCTGGGGTGCCCTAACTCACTGGGGGTGGGATCCCACTGAGTGAAGGCACACTTGCACGCACTCTTCTTTCACACTTTTAAGCACACACCTTTATTCTCCCGGCCTTCTGGCTGGGAGATGAGGAATTTTTATATACCTGGCGGATGTCCAGGCTGTATCACAGCGCACATCCACTTATTTAATTTTGTTTTTCACTGTGTGTTTGTCACGTTTGTCACAAGGATTTTGGGATGCGGTGCCCTTTTGGGACCCTCCTGAGGTCTAGGGGGAAAATGTGTGGCCTTCTGGTTCCTTTTTCCCCTGCAACCCGGCCTCCCTTCTTCGGAGGGGAGGTGCAACTAGGATGCAGGCTCCTAGGTGGACACTGGGGTGGCAGCCCAGGTAGAAGCCTAGGAGTGTGTTTGGGTCTCCCTAAGCTTCGGCGAGGGGGGACCATCGATCCTTGATCCTCTAGGCCTATGGTTTGGAGGGTCAGGGAATGGTTATGCGGGGCCTCTCTCTTTTAAGAGAAGGGCTGCGATAGACCGCATCCTTGTGCACTTTTTGTGTGGCACCTCTGCACTTTTTATGCACTTGGGTGATAGAAAGCACGGCTCGGGCTTTCAATAAAAAAAAAAAAAAAAAATCTGTTCTTATCAGTTTAATATCTGATACGTCCCCTATCTGGGGACCATATATTAAATGGATTTTTAGAACAGGGAGATGGAAATAGAGCTTGCTCTGTCCACTCCACGCATTGACCTGGTATTGCAGTATTTCCAGGACCGGTGCACCCTTCCCTTATGTGTTGACTAAAATCAGATTCCAAAAGTGTTTTTTCTCTTTGCCATTGTTTCTGTCTTTCTGAAGGGATCTCCCCTTTTAATCCCATTATTTCAACACCTGTTGGACAATGCATTTGTACAGTCATGTGTGATAATGAGCTCATTTATTAAATGCAATTAATGAATACATTGCCACCTCTTGTTGTGTGTGTGTGTGTGTGTGTGTGTGTGTCTTCTGTGTTTCTGTGTTTCCGGCATTTCACATTGGAACAGCTCATTCACCTTCCTTGTCTTCTCTCCGCCCTCCCTCCCTCCCTCCTAGGTAAGTTAAAGAGCTGCACCTGAGCCAGCCACTGATTGATGCAGCACCACAGTCAAATAGTGGAGTGGAGTGGAGTAGGGGAACAGCAAACAGCCATTAAAGCAGCCAGCCGCCTACCCGCCACAATGGACCTACCTGTGTACACTAGGTGGATGTGATGGAATGTACTGTCGTCCCTACATTTCAAGAAGAAGTAAGAATTGCAGTTGCAACAAACCCTTGCTTGCCTACAAAGAGAGCAGCAATTTGGATTTGTTACTATGTTACCTGGAAGAATAACAAACTGTGCAAGGATGGAGGTTGTAGGAGCAAAGAGAAGTTGTCTGTAAAGTTGGTGGATGCCTATTTTCCATTTTGCAGTCCCTTGTCTCCCTCTTGTGGCCTCCTGGAGGCAAATAAATGTGCAAAAAAAAGACAGCCTGGCGGCCGGCTGTTGCAGTGTTGCCCTCTCAGGCAACACTGAGTGACTGACTGAGCCTCACAGTCTTATATAAAGTTCAGACGGAACTTTGCACGTGTCATAGTGGAGCCCTCAGGATTCCAGAGCCAGCTTTCTGACATCATAATGGGGCCTGCCTCAGAGATAAAAGCCTGGGCCCAGGCAGTGTTGTTCAGTGCTGCTCAGCAGGCAGCACAGGACTGGATTAAAGCTGATACAAGGTGTGAAGGAACAAGGGGTGGCTGTGGGCATGCACTTGCTGCCGCTGCCAGTGTTTATCTGCATGGCAGGAGGGCATTTGGGCGTTGCCAGGAAGGCGTTTTTATGTAGATTCCTCCTCTTTCAGCACTGCATTGTGGTGCAAGCAAAAGAAGCAAATCCTGTCTGGCTTCCTCTCCGGCCTTTATTCACCTCCCGCTTAGTAGCTGTAAATGTGTGTGAGCCTGCAGGGCCCCATGGAATTGCCTAGGAGTAGGCTGAATCGCTGCAAGGGGTGAACAGCAGTATGGGACAGGCTCGGGCAAGGCAAGGGCCGCTCGGGTTATCGCTTCTCGGCCTTTTGGCTAAGATCAAGTGTAGTATCTGTTCTTATCAGTTTAATATCTGATACGTCCCCTATCTGGGGACCATATATTAAATGGATTTTTAGAACAGGGAGATGGAAATAGAGCTTGCTCTGTCCACTCCACGCATTGACCTGGTATTGCAGTATTTCCAGGACCGGTGCACCCTTCCCTTATGTGTTGACTAAAATCAGATTCCAAAAGTGTTTTTTCTCTTTGCCATTGTTTCTGTCTTTCTGAAGGGATCTCCCCTTTTAATCCCATTATTTCAACACCTGTTGGACAATGCATTTGTACAGTCATGTGTGATAATGAGCTCATTTATTAAATGCAATTAATGAATACATTGCCACCTCTTGTTGTGTGTGTGTGTGTGTGTGTGTGTGTGTCTTCTGTGTTTCTGTGTTTCCGGCATTTCACATTGGAACAGCTCATTCACCTTCCTTGTCTTCTCTCCGCCCTCCCTCCCTCCCTCCTAGGTAAGTTAAAGAGCTGCACCTGAGCCAGCCACTGATTGATGCAGCACCACAGTCAAATAGTGGAGTGGAGTGGAGTAGGGGAACAGCAAACAGCCATTAAAGCAGCCAGCCGCCTACCCGCCACAATGGACCTACCTGTGTACACTAGGTGGATGTGATGGAATGTACTGTCGTCCCTACATTTCAAGAAGAAGTAAGAATTGCAGTTGCAACAAACCCTTGCTTGCCTACAAAGAGAGCAGCAATTTGGATTTGTTACTATGTTACCTGGAAGAATAACAAACTGTGCAAGGATGGAGGTTGTAGGAGCAAAGAGAAGTTGTCTGTAAAGTTGGTGGATGCCTATTTTCCATTTTGCAGTCCCTTGTCTCCCTCTTGTGGCCTCCTGGAGGCAAATAAATGTGCAAAAAAAAGACAGCCTGGCGGCCGGCTGTTGCAGTGTTGCCCTCTCAGGCAACACTGAGTGACTGACTGAGCCTCACAGTCTTATATAAAGTTCAGACGGAACTTTGCACGTGTCATAGTGGAGCCCTCAGGATTCCAGAGCCAGCTTTCTGACATCATAATGGGGCCTGCCTCAGAGATAAAAGCCTGGGCCCAGGCAGTGTTGTTCAGTGCTGCTCAGCAGGCAGCACAGGACTGGATTAAAGCTGATACAAGGTGTGAAGGAACAAGGGGTGGCTGTGGGCATGCACTTGCTGCCGCTGCCAGTGTTTATCTGCATGGCAGGAGGGCATTTGGGCGTTGCCAGGAAGGCGTTTTTATGTAGATTCCTCCTCTTTCAGCACTGCATTGTGGTGCAAGCAAAAGAAGCAAATCCTGTCTGGCTTCCTCTCCGGCCTTTATTCACCTCCCGCTTAGTAGCTGTAAATGTGTGTGAGCCTGCAGGGCCCCATGGAATTGCCTAGGAGTAGGCTGAATCGCTGCAAGGGGTGAACAGCAGTATGGGACAGGCTCGGGCAAGGCAAGGGCCGCTCGGGTTATCGCTTCTCGGCCTTTTGGCTAAGATCAAGTGTAGTATCTGTTCTTATCAGTTTAATATCTGATACGTCCCCTATCTGGGGACCATATATTAAATGGATTTTTAGAACAGGGAGATGGAAATAGAGCTTGCTCTGTCCACTCCACGCATTGACCTGGTATTGCAGTATTTCCAGGACCGGTGCACCCTTCCCTTATGTGTTGACTAAAATCAGATTCCAAAAGTGTTTTTTCTCTTTGCCATTGTTTCTGTCTTTCTGAAGGGATCTCCCCTTTTAATCCCATTATTTCAACACCTGTTGGACAATGCATTTGTACAGTCATGTGTGATAATGAGCTCATTTATTAAATGCAATTAATGAATACATTGCCACCTCTTGTTGTGTGTGTGTGTGTGTGTGTGTGTGTGTCTTCTGTGTTTCTGTGTTTCCGGCATTTCACATTGGAACAGCTCATTCACCTTCCTTGTCTTCTCTCCGCCCTCCCTCCCTCCCTCCTAGGTAAGTTAAAGAGCTGCACCTGAGCCAGCCACTGATTGATGCAGCACCACAGTCAAATAGTGGAGTGGAGTGGAGTAGGGGAACAGCAAACAGCCATTAAAGCAGCCAGCCGCCTACCCGCCACAATGGACCTACCTGTGTACACTAGGTGGATGTGATGGAATGTACTGTCGTCCCTACATTTCAAGAAGAAGTAAGAATTGCAGTTGCAACAAACCCTTGCTTGCCTACAAAGAGAGCAGCAATTTGGATTTGTTACTATGTTACCTGGAAGAATAACAAACTGTGCAAGGATGGAGGTTGTAGGAGCAAAGAGAAGTTGTCTGTAAAGTTGGTGGATGCCTATTTTCCATTTTGCAGTCCCTTGTCTCCCTCTTGTGGCCTCCTGGAGGCAAATAAATGTGCAAAAAAAAGACAGCCTGGCGGCCGGCTGTTGCAGTGTTGCCCTCTCAGGCAACACTGAGTGACTGACTGAGCCTCACAGTCTTATATAAAGTTCAGACGGAACTTTGCACGTGTCATAGTGGAGCCCTCAGGATTCCAGAGCCAGCTTTCTGACATCATAATGGGGCCTGCCTCAGAGATAAAAGCCTGGGCCCAGGCAGTGTTGTTCAGTGCTGCTCAGCAGGCAGCACAGGACTGGATTAAAGCTGATACAAGGTGTGAAGGAACAAGGGGTGGCTGTGGGCATGCACTTGCTGCCGCTGCCAGTGTTTATCTGCATGGCAGGAGGGCATTTGGGCGTTGCCAGGAAGGCGTTTTTATGTAGATTCCTCCTCTTTCAGCACTGCATTGTGGTGCAAGCAAAAGAAGCAAATCCTGTCTGGCTTCCTCTCCGGCCTTTATTCACCTCCCGCTTAGTAGCTGTAAATGTGTGTGAGCCTGCAGGGCCCCATGGAATTGCCTAGGAGTAGGCTGAATCGCTGCAAGGGGTGAACAGCAGTATGGGACAGGCTCGGGCAAGGCAAGGGCCGCTCGGGTTATCGCTTCTCGGCCTTTTGGCTAAGATCAAGTGTAGTACCTGCTCAAGCTGAGGTTAGTAATCATCCCTGCCGGTGGTACGTGGGCCATCGTAGGGGGATGACAGAACGCCGAGGTGAGGGCAGGGAACCACAACGGTCATCGCTCTGGTGTACGCATTTGGTTTAAAGGTACCATTTGTAGGTGACCAGGCGACCGCCGGATCGAGGTCAGGAGGTCGGGTAGTTTGAAAGCCCGAGTTGCTATGTGCCCCAGGGCTGGTGACCCTGGGGTGCCCTAACTCACTGGGGGTGGGATCCCACTGAGTGAAGGCACACTTGCACGCACTCTTCTTTCACACTTTTAAGCACACACCTTTATTCTCCCGGCCTTCTGGCTGGGAGATGAGGAATTTTTATATACCTGGCGGATGTCCAGGCTGTATCACAGCGCACATCCACTTATTTAATTTTGTTTTTCACTGTGTGTTTGTCACGTTTGTCACAAGGATTTTGGGATGCGGTGCCCTTTTGGGACCCTCCTGAGGTCTAGGGGGAAAATGTGTGGCCTTCTGGTTCCTTTTTCCCCTGCAACCCGGCCTCCCTTCTTCGGAGGGGAGGTGCAACTAGGATGCAGGCTCCTAGGTGGACACTGGGGTGGCAGCCCAGGTAGAAGCCTAGGAGTGTGTTTGGGTCTCCCTAAGCTTCGGCGAGGGGGGACCATCGATCCTTGATCCTCTAGGCCTATGGTTTGGAGGGTCAGGGAATGGTTATGCGGGGCCTCTCTCTTTTAAGAGAAGGGCTGCGATAGACCGCATCCTTGTGCACTTTTTGTGTGGCACCTCTGCACTTTTTATGCACTTGGGTGATAGAAAGCACGGCTCGGGCTTTCAATAAAAAAAAAAAAAAAAAATCTGTTCTTATCAGTTTAATATCTGATACGTCCCCTATCTGGGGACCATATATTAAATGGATTTTTAGAACAGGGAGATGGAAATAGAGCTTGCTCTGTCCACTCCACGCATTGACCTGGTATTGCAGTATTTCCAGGACCGGTGCACCCTTCCCTTATGTGTTGACTAAAATCAGATTCCAAAAGTGTTTTTTCTCTTTGCCATTGTTTCTGTCTTTCTGAAGGGATCTCCCCTTTTAATCCCATTATTTCAACACCTGTTGGACAATGCATTTGTACAGTCATGTGTGATAATGAGCTCATTTATTAAATGCAATTAATGAATACATTGCCACCTCTTGTTGTGTGTGTGTGTGTGTGTGTGTGTGTGTCTTCTGTGTTTCTGTGTTTCCGGCATTTCACATTGGAACAGCTCATTCACCTTCCTTGTCTTCTCTCCGCCCTCCCTCCCTCCCTCCTAGGTAAGTTAAAGAGCTGCACCTGAGCCAGCCACTGATTGATGCAGCACCACAGTCAAATAGTGGAGTGGAGTGGAGTAGGGGAACAGCAAACAGCCATTAAAGCAGCCAGCCGCCTACCCGCCACAATGGACCTACCTGTGTACACTAGGTGGATGTGATGGAATGTACTGTCGTCCCTACATTTCAAGAAGAAGTAAGAATTGCAGTTGCAACAAACCCTTGCTTGCCTACAAAGAGAGCAGCAATTTGGATTTGTTACTATGTTACCTGGAAGAATAACAAACTGTGCAAGGATGGAGGTTGTAGGAGCAAAGAGAAGTTGTCTGTAAAGTTGGTGGATGCCTATTTTCCATTTTGCAGTCCCTTGTCTCCCTCTTGTGGCCTCCTGGAGGCAAATAAATGTGCAAAAAAAAGACAGCCTGGCGGCCGGCTGTTGCAGTGTTGCCCTCTCAGGCAACACTGAGTGACTGACTGAGCCTCACAGTCTTATATAAAGTTCAGACGGAACTTTGCACGTGTCATAGTGGAGCCCTCAGGATTCCAGAGCCAGCTTTCTGACATCATAATGGGGCCTGCCTCAGAGATAAAAGCCTGGGCCCAGGCAGTGTTGTTCAGTGCTGCTCAGCAGGCAGCACAGGACTGGATTAAAGCTGATACAAGGTGTGAAGGAACAAGGGGTGGCTGTGGGCATGCACTTGCTGCCGCTGCCAGTGTTTATCTGCATGGCAGGAGGGCATTTGGGCGTTGCCAGGAAGGCGTTTTTATGTAGATTCCTCCTCTTTCAGCACTGCATTGTGGTGCAAGCAAAAGAAGCAAATCCTGTCTGGCTTCCTCTCCGGCCTTTATTCACCTCCCGCTTAGTAGCTGTAAATGTGTGTGAGCCTGCAGGGCCCCATGGAATTGCCTAGGAGTAGGCTGAATCGCTGCAAGGGGTGAACAGCAGTATGGGACAGGCTCGGGCAAGGCAAGGGCCGCTCGGGTTATCGCTTCTCGGCCTTTTGGCTAAGATCAAGTGTAGTACCTGCTCAAGCTGAGGTTAGTAATCATCCCTGCCGGTGGTACGTGGGCCATCGTAGGGGGATGACAGAACGCCGAGGTGAGGGCAGGGAACCACAACGGTCATCGCTCTGGTGTACGCATTTGGTTTAAAGGTACCATTTGTAGGTGACCAGGCGACCGCCGGATCGAGGTCAGGAGGTCGGGTAGTTTGAAAGCCCGAGTTGCTATGTGCCCCAGGGCTGGTGACCCTGGGGTGCCCTAACTCACTGGGGGTGGGATCCCACTGAGTGAAGGCACACTTGCACGCACTCTTCTTTCACACTTTTAAGCACACACCTTTATTCTCCCGGCCTTCTGGCTGGGAGATGAGGAATTTTTATATACCTGGCGGATGTCCAGGCTGTATCACAGCGCACATCCACTTATTTAATTTTGTTTTTCACTGTGTGTTTGTCACGTTTGTCACAAGGATTTTGGGATGCGGTGCCCTTTTGGGACCCTCCTGAGGTCTAGGGGGAAAATGTGTGGCCTTCTGGTTCCTTTTTCCCCTGCAACCCGGCCTCCCTTCTTCGGAGGGGAGGTGCAACTAGGATGCAGGCTCCTAGGTGGACACTGGGGTGGCAGCCCAGGTAGAAGCCTAGGAGTGTGTTTGGGTCTCCCTAAGCTTCGGCGAGGGGGGACCATCGATCCTTGATCCTCTAGGCCTATGGTTTGGAGGGTCAGGGAATGGTTATGCGGGGCCTCTCTCTTTTAAGAGAAGGGCTGCGATAGACCGCATCCTTGTGCACTTTTTGTGTGGCACCTCTGCACTTTTTATGCACTTGGGTGATAGAAAGCACGGCTCGGGCTTTCAATAAAAAAAAAAAAAAAAAATCTGTTCTTATCAGTTTAATATCTGATACGTCCCCTATCTGGGGACCATATATTAAATGGATTTTTAGAACAGGGAGATGGAAATAGAGCTTGCTCTGTCCACTCCACGCATTGACCTGGTATTGCAGTATTTCCAGGACCGGTGCACCCTTCCCTTATGTGTTGACTAAAATCAGATTCCAAAAGTGTTTTTTCTCTTTGCCATTGTTTCTGTCTTTCTGAAGGGATCTCCCCTTTTAATCCCATTATTTCAACACCTGTTGGACAATGCATTTGTACAGTCATGTGTGATAATGAGCTCATTTATTAAATGCAATTAATGAATACATTGCCACCTCTTGTTGTGTGTGTGTGTGTGTGTGTGTGTGTGTCTTCTGTGTTTCTGTGTTTCCGGCATTTCACATTGGAACAGCTCATTCACCTTCCTTGTCTTCTCTCCGCCCTCCCTCCCTCCCTCCTAGGTAAGTTAAAGAGCTGCACCTGAGCCAGCCACTGATTGATGCAGCACCACAGTCAAATAGTGGAGTGGAGTGGAGTAGGGGAACAGCAAACAGCCATTAAAGCAGCCAGCCGCCTACCCGCCACAATGGACCTACCTGTGTACACTAGGTGGATGTGATGGAATGTACTGTCGTCCCTACATTTCAAGAAGAAGTAAGAATTGCAGTTGCAACAAACCCTTGCTTGCCTACAAAGAGAGCAGCAATTTGGATTTGTTACTATGTTACCTGGAAGAATAACAAACTGTGCAAGGATGGAGGTTGTAGGAGCAAAGAGAAGTTGTCTGTAAAGTTGGTGGATGCCTATTTTCCATTTTGCAGTCCCTTGTCTCCCTCTTGTGGCCTCCTGGAGGCAAATAAATGTGCAAAAAAAAGACAGCCTGGCGGCCGGCTGTTGCAGTGTTGCCCTCTCAGGCAACACTGAGTGACTGACTGAGCCTCACAGTCTTATATAAAGTTCAGACGGAACTTTGCACGTGTCATAGTGGAGCCCTCAGGATTCCAGAGCCAGCTTTCTGACATCATAATGGGGCCTGCCTCAGAGATAAAAGCCTGGGCCCAGGCAGTGTTGTTCAGTGCTGCTCAGCAGGCAGCACAGGACTGGATTAAAGCTGATACAAGGTGTGAAGGAACAAGGGGTGGCTGTGGGCATGCACTTGCTGCCGCTGCCAGTGTTTATCTGCATGGCAGGAGGGCATTTGGGCGTTGCCAGGAAGGCGTTTTTATGTAGATTCCTCCTCTTTCAGCACTGCATTGTGGTGCAAGCAAAAGAAGCAAATCCTGTCTGGCTTCCTCTCCGGCCTTTATTCACCTCCCGCTTAGTAGCTGTAAATGTGTGTGAGCCTGCAGGGCCCCATGGAATTGCCTAGGAGTAGGCTGAATCGCTGCAAGGGGTGAACAGCAGTATGGGACAGGCTCGGGCAAGGCAAGGGCCGCTCGGGTTATCGCTTCTCGGCCTTTTGGCTAAGATCAAGTGTAGTATCTGTTCTTATCAGTTTAATATCTGATACGTCCCCTATCTGGGGACCATATATTAAATGGATTTTTAGAACAGGGAGATGGAAATAGAGCTTGCTCTGTCCACTCCACGCATTGACCTGGTATTGCAGTATTTCCAGGACCGGTGCACCCTTCCCTTATGTGTTGACTAAAATCAGATTCCAAAAGTGTTTTTTCTCTTTGCCATTGTTTCTGTCTTTCTGAAGGGATCTCCCCTTTTAATCCCATTATTTCAACACCTGTTGGACAATGCATTTGTACAGTCATGTGTGATAATGAGCTCATTTATTAAATGCAATTAATGAATACATTGCCACCTCTTGTTGTGTGTGTGTGTGTGTGTGTGTGTGTGTCTTCTGTGTTTCTGTGTTTCCGGCATTTCACATTGGAACAGCTCATTCACCTTCCTTGTCTTCTCTCCGCCCTCCCTCCCTCCCTCCTAGGTAAGTTAAAGAGCTGCACCTGAGCCAGCCACTGATTGATGCAGCACCACAGTCAAATAGTGGAGTGGAGTGGAGTAGGGGAACAGCAAACAGCCATTAAAGCAGCCAGCCGCCTACCCGCCACAATGGACCTACCTGTGTACACTAGGTGGATGTGATGGAATGTACTGTCGTCCCTACATTTCAAGAAGAAGTAAGAATTGCAGTTGCAACAAACCCTTGCTTGCCTACAAAGAGAGCAGCAATTTGGATTTGTTACTATGTTACCTGGAAGAATAACAAACTGTGCAAGGATGGAGGTTGTAGGAGCAAAGAGAAGTTGTCTGTAAAGTTGGTGGATGCCTATTTTCCATTTTGCAGTCCCTTGTCTCCCTCTTGTGGCCTCCTGGAGGCAAATAAATGTGCAAAAAAAAGACAGCCTGGCGGCCGGCTGTTGCAGTGTTGCCCTCTCAGGCAACACTGAGTGACTGACTGAGCCTCACAGTCTTATATAAAGTTCAGACGGAACTTTGCACGTGTCATAGTGGAGCCCTCAGGATTCCAGAGCCAGCTTTCTGACATCATAATGGGGCCTGCCTCAGAGATAAAAGCCTGGGCCCAGGCAGTGTTGTTCAGTGCTGCTCAGCAGGCAGCACAGGACTGGATTAAAGCTGATACAAGGTGTGAAGGAACAAGGGGTGGCTGTGGGCATGCACTTGCTGCCGCTGCCAGTGTTTATCTGCATGGCAGGAGGGCATTTGGGCGTTGCCAGGAAGGCGTTTTTATGTAGATTCCTCCTCTTTCAGCACTGCATTGTGGTGCAAGCAAAAGAAGCAAATCCTGTCTGGCTTCCTCTCCGGCCTTTATTCACCTCCCGCTTAGTAGCTGTAAATGTGTGTGAGCCTGCAGGGCCCCATGGAATTGCCTAGGAGTAGGCTGAATCGCTGCAAGGGGTGAACAGCAGTATGGGACAGGCTCGGGCAAGGCAAGGGCCGCTCGGGTTATCGCTTCTCGGCCTTTTGGCTAAGATCAAGTGTAGTACCTGCTCAAGCTGAGGTTAGTAATCATCCCTGCCGGTGGTACGTGGGCCATCGTAGGGGGATGACAGAACGCCGAGGTGAGGGCAGGGAACCACAACGGTCATCGCTCTGGTGTACGCATTTGGTTTAAAGGTACCATTTGTAGGTGACCAGGCGACCGCCGGATCGAGGTCAGGAGGTCGGGTAGTTTGAAAGCCCGAGTTGCTATGTGCCCCAGGGCTGGTGACCCTGGGGTGCCCTAACTCACTGGGGGTGGGATCCCACTGAGTGAAGGCACACTTGCACGCACTCTTCTTTCACACTTTTAAGCACACACCTTTATTCTCCCGGCCTTCTGGCTGGGAGATGAGGAATTTTTATATACCTGGCGGATGTCCAGGCTGTATCACAGCGCACATCCACTTATTTAATTTTGTTTTTCACTGTGTGTTTGTCACGTTTGTCACAAGGATTTTGGGA
This sequence comes from Rhinoderma darwinii, assembly GCF_050947455.1. NCBI lineage: Eukaryota > Metazoa > Chordata > Amphibia > Anura > Rhinodermatidae > Rhinoderma > Rhinoderma darwinii. The sequence goes on from NW_027461785.1 coordinate 769,048, forward strand.
TGCGGTGCCCTTTTGGGACCCTCCTGAGGTCTAGGGGGAAAATGTGTGGCCTTCTGGTTCCTTTTTCCCCTGCAACCCGGCCTCCCTTCTTCGGAGGGGAGGTGCAACTAGGATGCAGGCTCCTAGGTGGACACTGGGGTGGCAGCCCAGGTAGAAGCCTAGGAGTGTGTTTGGGTCTCCCTAAGCTTCGGCGAGGGGGGACCATCGATCCTTGATCCTCTAGGCCTATGGTTTGGAGGGTCAGGGAATGGTTATGCGGGGCCTCTCTCTTTTAAGAGAAGGGCTGCGATAGACCGCATCCTTGTGCACTTTTTGTGTGGCACCTCTGCACTTTTTATGCACTTGGGTGATAGAAAGCACGGCTCGGGCTTTCAATAAAAAAAAAAAAAAAAAATCTGTTCTTATCAGTTTAATATCTGATACGTCCCCTATCTGGGGACCATATATTAAATGGATTTTTAGAACAGGGAGATGGAAATAGAGCTTGCTCTGTCCACTCCACGCATTGACCTGGTATTGCAGTATTTCCAGGACCGGTGCACCCTTCCCTTATGTGTTGACTAAAATCAGATTCCAAAAGTGTTTTTTCTCTTTGCCATTGTTTCTGTCTTTCTGAAGGGATCTCCCCTTTTAATCCCATTATTTCAACACCTGTTGGACAATGCATTTGTACAGTCATGTGTGATAATGAGCTCATTTATTAAATGCAATTAATGAATACATTGCCACCTCTTGTTGTGTGTGTGTGTGTGTGTGTGTGTGTGTCTTCTGTGTTTCTGTGTTTCCGGCATTTCACATTGGAACAGCTCATTCACCTTCCTTGTCTTCTCTCCGCCCTCCCTCCCTCCCTCCTAGGTAAGTTAAAGAGCTGCACCTGAGCCAGCCACTGATTGATGCAGCACCACAGTCAAATAGTGGAGTGGAGTGGAGTAGGGGAACAGCAAACAGCCATTAAAGCAGCCAGCCGCCTACCCGCCACAATGGACCTACCTGTGTACACTAGGTGGATGTGATGGAATGTACTGTCGTCCCTACATTTCAAGAAGAAGTAAGAATTGCAGTTGCAACAAACCCTTGCTTGCCTACAAAGAGAGCAGCAATTTGGATTTGTTACTATGTTACCTGGAAGAATAACAAACTGTGCAAGGATGGAGGTTGTAGGAGCAAAGAGAAGTTGTCTGTAAAGTTGGTGGATGCCTATTTTCCATTTTGCAGTCCCTTGTCTCCCTCTTGTGGCCTCCTGGAGGCAAATAAATGTGCAAAAAAAAGACAGCCTGGCGGCCGGCTGTTGCAGTGTTGCCCTCTCAGGCAACACTGAGTGACTGACTGAGCCTCACAGTCTTATATAAAGTTCAGACGGAACTTTGCACGTGTCATAGTGGAGCCCTCAGGATTCCAGAGCCAGCTTTCTGACATCATAATGGGGCCTGCCTCAGAGATAAAAGCCTGGGCCCAGGCAGTGTTGTTCAGTGCTGCTCAGCAGGCAGCACAGGACTGGATTAAAGCTGATACAAGGTGTGAAGGAACAAGGGGTGGCTGTGGGCATGCACTTGCTGCCGCTGCCAGTGTTTATCTGCATGGCAGGAGGGCATTTGGGCGTTGCCAGGAAGGCGTTTTTATGTAGATTCCTCCTCTTTCAGCACTGCATTGTGGTGCAAGCAAAAGAAGCAAATCCTGTCTGGCTTCCTCTCCGGCCTTTATTCACCTCCCGCTTAGTAGCTGTAAATGTGTGTGAGCCTGCAGGGCCCCATGGAATTGCCTAGGAGTAGGCTGAATCGCTGCAAGGGGTGAACAGCAGTATGGGACAGGCTCGGGCAAGGCAAGGGCCGCTCGGGTTATCGCTTCTCGGCCTTTTGGCTAAGATCAAGTGTAGTACCTGCTCAAGCTGAGGTTAGTAATCATCCCTGCCGGTGGTACGTGGGCCATCGTAGGGGGATGACAGAACGCCGAGGTGAGGGCAGGGAACCACAACGGTCATCGCTCTGGTGTACGCATTTGGTTTAAAGGTACCATTTGTAGGTGACCAGGCGACCGCCGGATCGAGGTCAGGAGGTCGGGTAGTTTGAAAGCCCGAGTTGCTATGTGCCCCAGGGCTGGTGACCCTGGGGTGCCCTAACTCACTGGGGGTGGGATCCCACTGAGTGAAGGCACACTTGCACGCACTCTTCTTTCACACTTTTAAGCACACACCTTTATTCTCCCGGCCTTCTGGCTGGGAGATGAGGAATTTTTATATACCTGGCGGATGTCCAGGCTGTATCACAGCGCACATCCACTTATTTAATTTTGTTTTTCACTGTGTGTTTGTCACGTTTGTCACAAGGATTTTGGGATGCGGTGCCCTTTTGGGACCCTCCTGAGGTCTAGGGGGAAAATGTGTGGCCTTCTGGTTCCTTTTTCCCCTGCAACCCGGCCTCCCTTCTTCGGAGGGGAGGTGCAACTAGGATGCAGGCTCCTAGGTGGACACTGGGGTGGCAGCCCAGGTAGAAGCCTAGGAGTGTGTTTGGGTCTCCCTAAGCTTCGGCGAGGGGGGACCATCGATCCTTGATCCTCTAGGCCTATGGTTTGGAGGGTCAGGGAATGGTTATGCGGGGCCTCTCTCTTTTAAGAGAAGGGCTGCGATAGACCGCATCCTTGTGCACTTTTTGTGTGGCACCTCTGCACTTTTTATGCACTTGGGTGATAGAAAGCACGGCTCGGGCTTTCAATAAAAAAAAAAAAAAAAAATCTGTTCTTATCAGTTTAATATCTGATACGTCCCCTATCTGGGGACCATATATTAAATGGATTTTTAGAACAGGGAGATGGAAATAGAGCTTGCTCTGTCCACTCCACGCATTGACCTGGTATTGCAGTATTTCCAGGACCGGTGCACCCTTCCCTTATGTGTTGACTAAAATCAGATTCCAAAAGTGTTTTTTCTCTTTGCCATTGTTTCTGTCTTTCTGAAGGGATCTCCCCTTTTAATCCCATTATTTCAACACCTGTTGGACAATGCATTTGTACAGTCATGTGTGATAATGAGCTCATTTATTAAATGCAATTAATGAATACATTGCCACCTCTTGTTGTGTGTGTGTGTGTGTGTGTGTGTGTGTCTTCTGTGTTTCTGTGTTTCCGGCATTTCACATTGGAACAGCTCATTCACCTTCCTTGTCTTCTCTCCGCCCTCCCTCCCTCCCTCCTAGGTAAGTTAAAGAGCTGCACCTGAGCCAGCCACTGATTGATGCAGCACCACAGTCAAATAGTGGAGTGGAGTGGAGTAGGGGAACAGCAAACAGCCATTAAAGCAGCCAGCCGCCTACCCGCCACAATGGACCTACCTGTGTACACTAGGTGGATGTGATGGAATGTACTGTCGTCCCTACATTTCAAGAAGAAGTAAGAATTGCAGTTGCAACAAACCCTTGCTTGCCTACAAAGAGAGCAGCAATTTGGATTTGTTACTATGTTACCTGGAAGAATAACAAACTGTGCAAGGATGGAGGTTGTAGGAGCAAAGAGAAGTTGTCTGTAAAGTTGGTGGATGCCTATTTTCCATTTTGCAGTCCCTTGTCTCCCTCTTGTGGCCTCCTGGAGGCAAATAAATGTGCAAAAAAAAGACAGCCTGGCGGCCGGCTGTTGCAGTGTTGCCCTCTCAGGCAACACTGAGTGACTGACTGAGCCTCACAGTCTTATATAAAGTTCAGACGGAACTTTGCACGTGTCATAGTGGAGCCCTCAGGATTCCAGAGCCAGCTTTCTGACATCATAATGGGGCCTGCCTCAGAGATAAAAGCCTGGGCCCAGGCAGTGTTGTTCAGTGCTGCTCAGCAGGCAGCACAGGACTGGATTAAAGCTGATACAAGGTGTGAAGGAACAAGGGGTGGCTGTGGGCATGCACTTGCTGCCGCTGCCAGTGTTTATCTGCATGGCAGGAGGGCATTTGGGCGTTGCCAGGAAGGCGTTTTTATGTAGATTCCTCCTCTTTCAGCACTGCATTGTGGTGCAAGCAAAAGAAGCAAATCCTGTCTGGCTTCCTCTCCGGCCTTTATTCACCTCCCGCTTAGTAGCTGTAAATGTGTGTGAGCCTGCAGGGCCCCATGGAATTGCCTAGGAGTAGGCTGAATCGCTGCAAGGGGTGAACAGCAGTATGGGACAGGCTCGGGCAAGGCAAGGGCCGCTCGGGTTATCGCTTCTCGGCCTTTTGGCTAAGATCAAGTGTAGTACCTGCTCAAGCTGAGGTTAGTAATCATCCCTGCCGGTGGTACGTGGGCCATCGTAGGGGGATGACAGAACGCCGAGGTGAGGGCAGGGAACCACAACGGTCATCGCTCTGGTGTACGCATTTGGTTTAAAGGTACCATTTGTAGGTGACCAGGCGACCGCCGGATCGAGGTCAGGAGGTCGGGTAGTTTGAAAGCCCGAGTTGCTATGTGCCCCAGGGCTGGTGACCCTGGGGTGCCCTAACTCACTGGGGGTGGGATCCCACTGAGTGAAGGCACACTTGCACGCACTCTTCTTTCACACTTTTAAGCACACACCTTTATTCTCCCGGCCTTCTGGCTGGGAGATGAGGAATTTTTATATACCTGGCGGATGTCCAGGCTGTATCACAGCGCACATCCACTTATTTAATTTTGTTTTTCACTGTGTGTTTGTCACGTTTGTCACAAGGATTTTGGGATGCGGTGCCCTTTTGGGACCCTCCTGAGGTCTAGGGGGAAAATGTGTGGCCTTCTGGTTCCTTTTTCCCCTGCAACCCGGCCTCCCTTCTTCGGAGGGGAGGTGCAACTAGGATGCAGGCTCCTAGGTGGACACTGGGGTGGCAGCCCAGGTAGAAGCCTAGGAGTGTGTTTGGGTCTCCCTAAGCTTCGGCGAGGGGGGACCATCGATCCTTGATCCTCTAGGCCTATGGTTTGGAGGGTCAGGGAATGGTTATGCGGGGCCTCTCTCTTTTAAGAGAAGGGCTGCGATAGACCGCATCCTTGTGCACTTTTTGTGTGGCACCTCTGCACTTTTTATGCACTTGGGTGATAGAAAGCACGGCTCGGGCTTTCAATAAAAAAAAAAAAAAAAAATCTGTTCTTATCAGTTTAATATCTGATACGTCCCCTATCTGGGGACCATATATTAAATGGATTTTTAGAACAGGGAGATGGAAATAGAGCTTGCTCTGTCCACTCCACGCATTGACCTGGTATTGCAGTATTTCCAGGACCGGTGCACCCTTCCCTTATGTGTTGACTAAAATCAGATTCCAAAAGTGTTTTTTCTCTTTGCCATTGTTTCTGTCTTTCTGAAGGGATCTCCCCTTTTAATCCCATTATTTCAACACCTGTTGGACAATGCATTTGTACAGTCATGTGTGATAATGAGCTCATTTATTAAATGCAATTAATGAATACATTGCCACCTCTTGTTGTGTGTGTGTGTGTGTGTGTGTGTGTGTCTTCTGTGTTTCTGTGTTTCCGGCATTTCACATTGGAACAGCTCATTCACCTTCCTTGTCTTCTCTCCGCCCTCCCTCCCTCCCTCCTAGGTAAGTTAAAGAGCTGCACCTGAGCCAGCCACTGATTGATGCAGCACCACAGTCAAATAGTGGAGTGGAGTGGAGTAGGGGAACAGCAAACAGCCATTAAAGCAGCCAGCCGCCTACCCGCCACAATGGACCTACCTGTGTACACTAGGTGGATGTGATGGAATGTACTGTCGTCCCTACATTTCAAGAAGAAGTAAGAATTGCAGTTGCAACAAACCCTTGCTTGCCTACAAAGAGAGCAGCAATTTGGATTTGTTACTATGTTACCTGGAAGAATAACAAACTGTGCAAGGATGGAGGTTGTAGGAGCAAAGAGAAGTTGTCTGTAAAGTTGGTGGATGCCTATTTTCCATTTTGCAGTCCCTTGTCTCCCTCTTGTGGCCTCCTGGAGGCAAATAAATGTGCAAAAAAAAGACAGCCTGGCGGCCGGCTGTTGCAGTGTTGCCCTCTCAGGCAACACTGAGTGACTGACTGAGCCTCACAGTCTTATATAAAGTTCAGACGGAACTTTGCACGTGTCATAGTGGAGCCCTCAGGATTCCAGAGCCAGCTTTCTGACATCATAATGGGGCCTGCCTCAGAGATAAAAGCCTGGGCCCAGGCAGTGTTGTTCAGTGCTGCTCAGCAGGCAGCACAGGACTGGATTAAAGCTGATACAAGGTGTGAAGGAACAAGGGGTGGCTGTGGGCATGCACTTGCTGCCGCTGCCAGTGTTTATCTGCATGGCAGGAGGGCATTTGGGCGTTGCCAGGAAGGCGTTTTTATGTAGATTCCTCCTCTTTCAGCACTGCATTGTGGTGCAAGCAAAAGAAGCAAATCCTGTCTGGCTTCCTCTCCGGCCTTTATTCACCTCCCGCTTAGTAGCTGTAAATGTGTGTGAGCCTGCAGGGCCCCATGGAATTGCCTAGGAGTAGGCTGAATCGCTGCAAGGGGTGAACAGCAGTATGGGACAGGCTCGGGCAAGGCAAGGGCCGCTCGGGTTATCGCTTCTCGGCCTTTTGGCTAAGATCAAGTGTAGTACTTTAGGGTATTGCCTTGTTTCTTGGTCAGGAGGTGCCCTGGTACCCTTTTCCTTGGCCTGGGGGGATCGTTTCTCTTAGGAGAGACTTCACCCCTCTGCTGCTATTGGGGAGGAGGATTAGTCCAGGGCAACGGGGAGCGATCACCTGCCTGGTACTCCGGTACTGAAGGTATTTCTTTGGAGATTGCTGGAATTCTTTTGGAGCAGGATGGAGGAAATTCCCGAACATATGCGAACCAGGAATGCGGTCCGGTTTTTCGTGGAGGAATCTGAGAGGCAAAGGAAGGATTTGGAGTTCATCACGAAGGTCCTTTTGTTGGATTTCTTTCAGCTGGAGAGATCGTGCATTTTGGCGGTGATGGACTATCCGAGGAGAGGGTGCTTTGACGTTACCTTCGCTACAGAAGAAATTTATTCTGATTTTTTGGAACGCTTGAAGGAAGGTAAAAGGGACCCAAGACTTGTGGGTGTGAAGGTAACACCACATTTTGTGCCAAACAAGAAGTTGGTGGTCGTAAAGATGTTTTCGCCTTACGTGGAAGAAGAGGACATTAAGTCATTTCTCACTAAGTTTTGTGAGGAGGTGGTGGGAAAGGGGAAAGTGTTTAACCCCTTTGGATTTTGGACTGGGAAATGGAAATTTCTTTGTAAATTTGCAAGAATTGGTGAATCTGGAAACCTATTGTTTCCTCCAGCGCGGTTTAAGATTGGAAGTGCATGTGGAAATTTATTTTTTTTGGGAATGGATATGTTTTGTTTGAATTGTAAAGATTATGGTCATGAGAGAGAAACGTGTGAGAAAGTAATGTGTACAAAATGTCTGCAAGAGGGACATAAGTATAATGAATGTCAGAAAGGGAAAGTATGTAATATGTGTGGAGAGGAGGGGCACATATTCAAATCATGCCCAAAGAAAAGCAAACGTGAGGTACAAGACGAAAATAAGAAGATAGTCAAAAGAAAGGAAGCGGAAGTTAGTTTGGAAGAAGGAAAGCTTCAGAAATTGGAAGGAAGTGGGCAAAGTGATGAGAAAAAAAGGAAAAAAGCAGAGAGAAAGAAAAAAAGTGTCATTTCAGAAGAGGAAAGAGCAGAAAGAGACAGGTTACTGGAAGAAGTAGAGCAGTTACGTAGTAAAATTAATTTTGAAAAAATGCGGAGAAGGGTGCGGCTCTGTGTAAGAGAAAATTTACCAGGGTTTCTTGAACGGTATGGTGTGCCAACGTGGTTAGCGTGCATTGTAAACTGTGAATGGGATGGTAATGATTTGCAGGAACATTTAGTGGATATGTTAGGAACTATTGCTGTTAAAAAAGGAATGTTTTTTTGATTTCTTAAAAGGAAAAAAGGAAAGAGGAAAACAAAAGTTAATTATACGTTTTCAGTTTTCATTGTGATGATCTAAGTCTTTTTTATTTTGAATTTTATGATTTTTAAGACGTGATCTGAATGATAAAAAAAAAAAAAAAAAAAAAAAAAAAATCTGTTCTTATCAGTTTAATATCTGATACGTCCCCTATCTGGGGACCATATATTAAATGGATTTTTAGAACAGGGAGATGGAAATAGAGCTTGCTCTGTCCACTCCACGCATTGACCTGGTATTGCAGTATTTCCAGGACCGGTGCACCCTTCCCTTATGTGTTGACTAAAATCAGATTCCAAAAGTGTTTTTTCTCTTTGCCATTGTTTCTGTCTTTCTGAAGGGATCTCCCCTTTTAATCCCATTATTTCAACACCTGTTGGACAATGCATTTGTACAGTCATGTGTGATAATGAGCTCATTTATTAAATGCAATTAATGAATACATTGCCACCTCTTGTTGTGTGTGTGTGTGTGTGTGTGTGTGTGTCTTCTGTGTTTCTGTGTTTCCGGCATTTCACATTGGAACAGCTCATTCACCTTCCTTGTCTTCTCTCCGCCCTCCCTCCCTCCCTCCTAGGTAAGTTAAAGAGCTGCACCTGAGCCAGCCACTGATTGATGCAGCACCACAGTCAAATAGTGGAGTGGAGTGGAGTAGGGGAACAGCAAACAGCCATTAAAGCAGCCAGCCGCCTACCCGCCACAATGGACCTACCTGTGTACACTAGGTGGATGTGATGGAATGTACTGTCGTCCCTACATTTCAAGAAGAAGTAAGAATTGCAGTTGCAACAAACCCTTGCTTGCCTACAAAGAGAGCAGCAATTTGGATTTGTTACTATGTTACCTGGAAGAATAACAAACTGTGCAAGGATGGAGGTTGTAGGAGCAAAGAGAAGTTGTCTGTAAAGTTGGTGGATGCCTATTTTCCATTTTGCAGTCCCTTGTCTCCCTCTTGTGGCCTCCTGGAGGCAAATAAATGTGCAAAAAAAAGACAGCCTGGCGGCCGGCTGTTGCAGTGTTGCCCTCTCAGGCAACACTGAGTGACTGACTGAGCCTCACAGTCTTATATAAAGTTCAGACGGAACTTTGCACGTGTCATAGTGGAGCCCTCAGGATTCCAGAGCCAGCTTTCTGACATCATAATGGGGCCTGCCTCAGAGATAAAAGCCTGGGCCCAGGCAGTGTTGTTCAGTGCTGCTCAGCAGGCAGCACAGGACTGGATTAAAGCTGATACAAGGTGTGAAGGAACAAGGGGTGGCTGTGGGCATGCACTTGCTGCCGCTGCCAGTGTTTATCTGCATGGCAGGAGGGCATTTGGGCGTTGCCAGGAAGGCGTTTTTATGTAGATTCCTCCTCTTTCAGCACTGCATTGTGGTGCAAGCAAAAGAAGCAAATCCTGTCTGGCTTCCTCTCCGGCCTTTATTCACCTCCCGCTTAGTAGCTGTAAATGTGTGTGAGCCTGCAGGGCCCCATGGAATTGCCTAGGAGTAGGCTGAATCGCTGCAAGGGGTGAACAGCAGTATGGGACAGGCTCGGGCAAGGCAAGGGCCGCTCGGGTTATCGCTTCTCGGCCTTTTGGCTAAGATCAAGTGTAGTATCTGTTCTTATCAGTTTAATATCTGATACGTCCCCTATCTGGGGACCATATATTAAATGGATTTTTAGAACAGGGAGATGGAAATAGAGCTTGCTCTGTCCACTCCACGCATTGACCTGGTATTGCAGTATTTCCAGGACCGGTGCACCCTTCCCTTATGTGTTGACTAAAATCAGATTCCAAAAGTGTTTTTTCTCTTTGCCATTGTTTCTGTCTTTCTGAAGGGATCTCCCCTTTTAATCCCATTATTTCAACACCTGTTGGACAATGCATTTGTACAGTCATGTGTGATAATGAGCTCATTTATTAAATGCAATTAATGAATACATTGCCACCTCTTGTTGTGTGTGTGTGTGTGTGTGTGTGTGTGTCTTCTGTGTTTCTGTGTTTCCGGCATTTCACATTGGAACAGCTCATTCACCTTCCTTGTCTTCTCTCCGCCCTCCCTCCCTCCCTCCTAGGTAAGTTAAAGAGCTGCACCTGAGCCAGCCACTGATTGATGCAGCACCACAGTCAAATAGTGGAGTGGAGTGGAGTAGGGGAACAGCAAACAGCCATTAAAGCAGCCAGCCGCCTACCCGCCACAATGGACCTACCTGTGTACACTAGGTGGATGTGATGGAATGTACTGTCGTCCCTACATTTCAAGAAGAAGTAAGAATTGCAGTTGCAACAAACCCTTGCTTGCCTACAAAGAGAGCAGCAATTTGGATTTGTTACTATGTTACCTGGAAGAATAACAAACTGTGCAAGGATGGAGGTTGTAGGAGCAAAGAGAAGTTGTCTGTAAAGTTGGTGGATGCCTATTTTCCATTTTGCAGTCCCTTGTCTCCCTCTTGTGGCCTCCTGGAGGCAAATAAATGTGCAAAAAAAAGACAGCCTGGCGGCCGGCTGTTGCAGTGTTGCCCTCTCAGGCAACACTGAGTGACTGACTGAGCCTCACAGTCTTATATAAAGTTCAGACGGAACTTTGCACGTGTCATAGTGGAGCCCTCAGGATTCCAGAGCCAGCTTTCTGACATCATAATGGGGCCTGCCTCAGAGATAAAAGCCTGGGCCCAGGCAGTGTTGTTCAGTGCTGCTCAGCAGGCAGCACAGGACTGGATTAAAGCTGATACAAGGTGTGAAGGAACAAGGGGTGGCTGTGGGCATGCACTTGCTGCCGCTGCCAGTGTTTATCTGCATGGCAGGAGGGCATTTGGGCGTTGCCAGGAAGGCGTTTTTATGTAGATTCCTCCTCTTTCAGCACTGCATTGTGGTGCAAGCAAAAGAAGCAAATCCTGTCTGGCTTCCTCTCCGGCCTTTATTCACCTCCCGCTTAGTAGCTGTAAATGTGTGTGAGCCTGCAGGGCCCCATGGAATTGCCTAGGAGTAGGCTGAATCGCTGCAAGGGGTGAACAGCAGTATGGGACAGGCTCGGGCAAGGCAAGGGCCGCTCGGGTTATCGCTTCTCGGCCTTTTGGCTAAGATCAAGTGTAGTACCTGCTCAAGCTGAGGTTAGTAATCATCCCTGCCGGTGGTACGTGGGCCATCGTAGGGGGATGACAGAACGCCGAGGTGAGGGCAGGGAACCACAACGGTCATCGCTCTGGTGTACGCATTTGGTTTAAAGGTACCATTTGTAGGTGACCAGGCGACCGCCGGATCGAGGTCAGGAGGTCGGGTAGTTTGAAAGCCCGAGTTGCTATGTGCCCCAGGGCTGGTGACCCTGGGGTGCCCTAACTCACTGGGGGTGGGATCCCACTGAGTGAAGGCACACTTGCACGCACTCTTCTTTCACACTTTTAAGCACACACCTTTATTCTCCCGGCCTTCTGGCTGGGAGATGAGGAATTTTTATATACCTGGCGGATGTCCAGGCTGTATCACAGCGCACATCCACTTATTTAATTTTGTTTTTCACTGTGTGTTTGTCACGTTTGTCACAAGGATTTTGGGATGCGGTGCCCTTTTGGGACCCTCCTGAGGTCTAGGGGGAAAATGTGTGGCCTTCTGGTTCCTTTTTCCCCTGCAACCCGGCCTCCCTTCTTCGGAGGGGAGGTGCAACTAGGATGCAGGCTCCTAGGTGGACACTGGGGTGGCAGCCCAGGTAGAAGCCTAGGAGTGTGTTTGGGTCTCCCTAAGCTTCGGCGAGGGGGGACCATCGATCCTTGATCCTCTAGGCCTATGGTTTGGAGGGTCAGGGAATGGTTATGCGGGGCCTCTCTCTTTTAAGAGAAGGGCTGCGATAGACCGCATCCTTGTGCACTTTTTGTGTGGCACCTCTGCACTTTTTATGCACTTGGGTGATAGAAAGCACGGCTCGGGCTTTCAATAAAAAAAAAAAAAAAAAATCTGTTCTTATCAGTTTAATATCTGATACGTCCCCTATCTGGGGACCATATATTAAATGGATTTTTAGAACAGGGAGATGGAAATAGAGCTTGCTCTGTCCACTCCACGCATTGACCTGGTATTGCAGTATTTCCAGGACCGGTGCACCCTTCCCTTATGTGTTGACTAAAATCAGATTCCAAAAGTGTTTTTTCTCTTTGCCATTGTTTCTGTCTTTCTGAAGGGATCTCCCCTTTTAATCCCATTATTTCAACACCTGTTGGACAATGCATTTGTACAGTCATGTGTGATAATGAGCTCATTTATTAAATGCAATTAATGAATACATTGCCACCTCTTGTTGTGTGTGTGTGTGTGTGTGTGTGTGTGTCTTCTGTGTTTCTGTGTTTCCGGCATTTCACATTGGAACAGCTCATTCACCTTCCTTGTCTTCTCTCCGCCCTCCCTCCCTCCCTCCTAGGTAAGTTAAAGAGCTGCACCTGAGCCAGCCACTGATTGATGCAGCACCACAGTCAAATAGTGGAGTGGAGTGGAGTAGGGGAACAGCAAACAGCCATTAAAGCAGCCAGCCGCCTACCCGCCACAATGGACCTACCTGTGTACACTAGGTGGATGTGATGGAATGTACTGTCGTCCCTACATTTCAAGAAGAAGTAAGAATTGCAGTTGCAACAAACCCTTGCTTGCCTACAAAGAGAGCAGCAATTTGGATTTGTTACTATGTTACCTGGAAGAATAACAAACTGTGCAAGGATGGAGGTTGTAGGAGCAAAGAGAAGTTGTCTGTAAAGTTGGTGGATGCCTATTTTCCATTTTGCAGTCCCTTGTCTCCCTCTTGTGGCCTCCTGGAGGCAAATAAATGTGCAAAAAAAAGACAGCCTGGCGGCCGGCTGTTGCAGTGTTGCCCTCTCAGGCAACACTGAGTGACTGACTGAGCCTCACAGTCTTATATAAAGTTCAGACGGAACTTTGCACGTGTCATAGTGGAGCCCTCAGGATTCCAGAGCCAGCTTTCTGACATCATAATGGGGCCTGCCTCAGAGATAAAAGCCTGGGCCCAGGCAGTGTTGTTCAGTGCTGCTCAGCAGGCAGCACAGGACTGGATTAAAGCTGATACAAGGTGTGAAGGAACAAGGGGTGGCTGTGGGCATGCACTTGCTGCCGCTGCCAGTGTTTATCTGCATGGCAGGAGGGCATTTGGGCGTTGCCAGGAAGGCGTTTTTATGTAGATTCCTCCTCTTTCAGCACTGCATTGTGGTGCAAGCAAAAGAAGCAAATCCTGTCTGGCTTCCTCTCCGGCCTTTATTCACCTCCCGCTTAGTAGCTGTAAATGTGTGTGAGCCTGCAGGGCCCCATGGAATTGCCTAGGAGTAGGCTGAATCGCTGCAAGGGGTGAACAGCAGTATGGGACAGGCTCGGGCAAGGCAAGGGCCGCTCGGGTTATCGCTTCTCGGCCTTTTGGCTAAGATCAAGTGTAGTACCTGCTCAAGCTGAGGTTAGTAATCATCCCTGCCGGTGGTACGTGGGCCATCGTAGGGGGATGACAGAACGCCGAGGTGAGGGCAGGGAACCACAACGGTCATCGCTCTGGTGTACGCATTTGGTTTAAAGGTACCATTTGTAGGTGACCAGGCGACCGCCGGATCGAGGTCAGGAGGTCGGGTAGTTTGAAAGCCCGAGTTGCTATGTGCCCCAGGGCTGGTGACCCTGGGGTGCCCTAACTCACTGGGGGTGGGATCCCACTGAGTGAAGGCACACTTGCACGCACTCTTCTTTCACACTTTTAAGCACACACCTTTATTCTCCCGGCCTTCTGGCTGGGAGATGAGGAATTTTTATATACCTGGCGGATGTCCAGGCTGTATCACAGCGCACATCCACTTATTTAATTTTGTTTTTCACTGTGTGTTTGTCACGTTTGTCACAAGGATTTTGGGATGCGGTGCCCTTTTGGGACCCTCCTGAGGTCTAGGGGGAAAATGTGTGGCCTTCTGGTTCCTTTTTCCCCTGCAACCCGGCCTCCCTTCTTCGGAGGGGAGGTGCAACTAGGATGCAGGCTCCTAGGTGGACACTGGGGTGGCAGCCCAGGTAGAAGCCTAGGAGTGTGTTTGGGTCTCCCTAAGCTTCGGCGAGGGGGGACCATCGATCCTTGATCCTCTAGGCCTATGGTTTGGAGGGTCAGGGAATGGTTATGCGGGGCCTCTCTCTTTTAAGAGAAGGGCTGCGATAGACCGCATCCTTGTGCACTTTTTGTGTGGCACCTCTGCACTTTTTATGCACTTGGGTGATAGAAAGCACGGCTCGGGCTTTCAATAAAAAAAAAAAAAAAAAATCTGTTCTTATCAGTTTAATATCTGATACGTCCCCTATCTGGGGACCATATATTAAATGGATTTTTAGAACAGGGAGATGGAAATAGAGCTTGCTCTGTCCACTCCACGCATTGACCTGGTATTGCAGTATTTCCAGGACCGGTGCACCCTTCCCTTATGTGTTGACTAAAATCAGATTCCAAAAGTGTTTTTTCTCTTTGCCATTGTTTCTGTCTTTCTGAAGGGATCTCCCCTTTTAATCCCATTATTTCAACACCTGTTGGACAATGCATTTGTACAGTCATGTGTGATAATGAGCTCATTTATTAAATGCAATTAATGAATACATTGCCACCTCTTGTTGTGTGTGTGTGTGTGTGTGTGTGTGTGTCTTCTGTGTTTCTGTGTTTCCGGCATTTCACATTGGAACAGCTCATTCACCTTCCTTGTCTTCTCTCCGCCCTCCCTCCCTCCCTCCTAGGTAAGTTAAAGAGCTGCACCTGAGCCAGCCACTGATTGATGCAGCACCACAGTCAAATAGTGGAGTGGAGTGGAGTAGGGGAACAGCAAACAGCCATTAAAGCAGCCAGCCGCCTACCCGCCACAATGGACCTACCTGTGTACACTAGGTGGATGTGATGGAATGTACTGTCGTCCCTACATTTCAAGAAGAAGTAAGAATTGCAGTTGCAACAAACCCTTGCTTGCCTACAAAGAGAGCAGCAATTTGGATTTGTTACTATGTTACCTGGAAGAATAACAAACTGTGCAAGGATGGAGGTTGTAGGAGCAAAGAGAAGTTGTCTGTAAAGTTGGTGGATGCCTATTTTCCATTTTGCAGTCCCTTGTCTCCCTCTTGTGGCCTCCTGGAGGCAAATAAATGTGCAAAAAAAAGACAGCCTGGCGGCCGGCTGTTGCAGTGTTGCCCTCTCAGGCAACACTGAGTGACTGACTGAGCCTCACAGTCTTATATAAAGTTCAGACGGAACTTTGCACGTGTCATAGTGGAGCCCTCAGGATTCCAGAGCCAGCTTTCTGACATCATAATGGGGCCTGCCTCAGAGATAAAAGCCTGGGCCCAGGCAGTGTTGTTCAGTGCTGCTCAGCAGGCAGCACAGGACTGGATTAAAGCTGATACAAGGTGTGAAGGAACAAGGGGTGGCTGTGGGCATGCACTTGCTGCCGCTGCCAGTGTTTATCTGCATGGCAGGAGGGCATTTGGGCGTTGCCAGGAAGGCGTTTTTATGTAGATTCCTCCTCTTTCAGCACTGCATTGTGGTGCAAGCAAAAGAAGCAAATCCTGTCTGGCTTCCTCTCCGGCCTTTATTCACCTCCCGCTTAGTAGCTGTAAATGTGTGTGAGCCTGCAGGGCCCCATGGAATTGCCTAGGAGTAGGCTGAATCGCTGCAAGGGGTGAACAGCAGTATGGGACAGGCTCGGGCAAGGCAAGGGCCGCTCGGGTTATCGCTTCTCGGCCTTTTGGCTAAGATCAAGTGTAGTATCTGTTCTTATCAGTTTAATATCTGATACGTCCCCTATCTGGGGACCATATATTAAATGGATTTTTAGAACAGGGAGATGGAAATAGAGCTTGCTCTGTCCACTCCACGCATTGACCTGGTATTGCAGTATTTCCAGGACCGGTGCACCCTTCCCTTATGTGTTGACTAAAATCAGATTCCAAAAGTGTTTTTTCTCTTTGCCATTGTTTCTGTCTTTCTGAAGGGATCTCCCCTTTTAATCCCATTATTTCAACACCTGTTGGACAATGCATTTGTACAGTCATGTGTGATAATGAGCTCATTTATTAAATGCAATTAATGAATACATTGCCACCTCTTGTTGTGTGTGTGTGTGTGTGTGTGTGTGTGTCTTCTGTGTTTCTGTGTTTCCGGCATTTCACATTGGAACAGCTCATTCACCTTCCTTGTCTTCTCTCCGCCCTCCCTCCCTCCCTCCTAGGTAAGTTAAAGAGCTGCACCTGAGCCAGCCACTGATTGATGCAGCACCACAGTCAAATAGTGGAGTGGAGTGGAGTAGGGGAACAGCAAACAGCCATTAAAGCAGCCAGCCGCCTACCCGCCACAATGGACCTACCTGTGTACACTAGGTGGATGTGATGGAATGTACTGTCGTCCCTACATTTCAAGAAGAAGTAAGAATTGCAGTTGCAACAAACCCTTGCTTGCCTACAAAGAGAGCAGCAATTTGGATTTGTTACTATGTTACCTGGAAGAATAACAAACTGTGCAAGGATGGAGGTTGTAGGAGCAAAGAGAAGTTGTCTGTAAAGTTGGTGGATGCCTATTTTCCATTTTGCAGTCCCTTGTCTCCCTCTTGTGGCCTCCTGGAGGCAAATAAATGTGCAAAAAAAAGACAGCCTGGCGGCCGGCTGTTGCAGTGTTGCCCTCTCAGGCAACACTGAGTGACTGACTGAGCCTCACAGTCTTATATAAAGTTCAGACGGAACTTTGCACGTGTCATAGTGGAGCCCTCAGGATTCCAGAGCCAGCTTTCTGACATCATAATGGGGCCTGCCTCAGAGATAAAAGCCTGGGCCCAGGCAGTGTTGTTCAGTGCTGCTCAGCAGGCAGCACAGGACTGGATTAAAGCTGATACAAGGTGTGAAGGAACAAGGGGTGGCTGTGGGCATGCACTTGCTGCCGCTGCCAGTGTTTATCTGCATGGCAGGAGGGCATTTGGGCGTTGCCAGGAAGGCGTTTTTATGTAGATTCCTCCTCTTTCAGCACTGCATTGTGGTGCAAGCAAAAGAAGCAAATCCTGTCTGGCTTCCTCTCCGGCCTTTATTCACCTCCCGCTTAGTAGCTGTAAATGTGTGTGAGCCTGCAGGGCCCCATGGAATTGCCTAGGAGTAGGCTGAATCGCTGCAAGGGGTGAACAGCAGTATGGGACAGGCTCGGGCAAGGCAAGGGCCGCTCGGGTTATCGCTTCTCGGCCTTTTGGCTAAGATCAAGTGTAGTACCTGCTCAAGCTGAGGTTAGTAATCATCCCTGCCGGTGGTACGTGGGCCATCGTAGGGGGATGACAGAACGCCGAGGTGAGGGCAGGGAACCACAACGGTCATCGCTCTGGTGTACGCATTTGGTTTAAAGGTACCATTTGTAGGTGACCAGGCGACCGCCGGATCGAGGTCAGGAGGTCGGGTAGTTTGAAAGCCCGAGTTGCTATGTGCCCCAGGGCTGGTGACCCTGGGGTGCCCTAACTCACTGGGGGTGGGATCCCACTGAGTGAAGGCACACTTGCACGCACTCTTCTTTCACACTTTTAAGCACACACCTTTATTCTCCCGGCCTTCTGGCTGGGAGATGAGGAATTTTTATATACCTGGCGGATGTCCAGGCTGTATCACAGCGCACATCCACTTATTTAATTTTGTTTTTCACTGTGTGTTTGTCACGTTTGTCACAAGGATTTTGGGATGCGGTGCCCTTTTGGGACCCTCCTGAGGTCTAGGGGGAAAATGTGTGGCCTTCTGGTTCCTTTTTCCCCTGCAACCCGGCCTCCCTTCTTCGGAGGGGAGGTGCAACTAGGATGCAGGCTCCTAGGTGGACACTGGGGTGGCAGCCCAGGTAGAAGCCTAGGAGTGTGTTTGGGTCTCCCTAAGCTTCGGCGAGGGGGGACCATCGATCCTTGATCCTCTAGGCCTATGGTTTGGAGGGTCAGGGAATGGTTATGCGGGGCCTCTCTCTTTTAAGAGAAGGGCTGCGATAGACCGCATCCTTGTGCACTTTTTGTGTGGCACCTCTGCACTTTTTATGCACTTGGGTGATAGAAAGCACGGCTCGGGCTTTCAATAAAAAAAAAAAAAAAAAATCTGTTCTTATCAGTTTAATATCTGATACGTCCCCTATCTGGGGACCATATATTAAATGGATTTTTAGAACAGGGAGATGGAAATAGAGCTTGCTCTGTCCACTCCACGCATTGACCTGGTATTGCAGTATTTCCAGGACCGGTGCACCCTTCCCTTATGTGTTGACTAAAATCAGATTCCAAAAGTGTTTTTTCTCTTTGCCATTGTTTCTGTCTTTCTGAAGGGATCTCCCCTTTTAATCCCATTATTTCAACACCTGTTGGACAATGCATTTGTACAGTCATGTGTGATAATGAGCTCATTTATTAAATGCAATTAATGAATACATTGCCACCTCTTGTTGTGTGTGTGTGTGTGTGTGTGTGTGTGTCTTCTGTGTTTCTGTGTTTCCGGCATTTCACATTGGAACAGCTCATTCACCTTCCTTGTCTTCTCTCCGCCCTCCCTCCCTCCCTCCTAGGTAAGTTAAAGAGCTGCACCTGAGCCAGCCACTGATTGATGCAGCACCACAGTCAAATAGTGGAGTGGAGTGGAGTAGGGGAACAGCAAACAGCCATTAAAGCAGCCAGCCGCCTACCCGCCACAATGGACCTACCTGTGTACACTAGGTGGATGTGATGGAATGTACTGTCGTCCCTACATTTCAAGAAGAAGTAAGAATTGCAGTTGCAACAAACCCTTGCTTGCCTACAAAGAGAGCAGCAATTTGGATTTGTTACTATGTTACCTGGAAGAATAACAAACTGTGCAAGGATGGAGGTTGTAGGAGCAAAGAGAAGTTGTCTGTAAAGTTGGTGGATGCCTATTTTCCATTTTGCAGTCCCTTGTCTCCCTCTTGTGGCCTCCTGGAGGCAAATAAATGTGCAAAAAAAAGACAGCCTGGCGGCCGGCTGTTGCAGTGTTGCCCTCTCAGGCAACACTGAGTGACTGACTGAGCCTCACAGTCTTATATAAAGTTCAGACGGAACTTTGCACGTGTCATAGTGGAGCCCTCAGGATTCCAGAGCCAGCTTTCTGACATCATAATGGGGCCTGCCTCAGAGATAAAAGCCTGGGCCCAGGCAGTGTTGTTCAGTGCTGCTCAGCAGGCAGCACAGGACTGGATTAAAGCTGATACAAGGTGTGAAGGAACAAGGGGTGGCTGTGGGCATGCACTTGCTGCCGCTGCCAGTGTTTATCTGCATGGCAGGAGGGCATTTGGGCGTTGCCAGGAAGGCGTTTTTATGTAGATTCCTCCTCTTTCAGCACTGCATTGTGGTGCAAGCAAAAGAAGCAAATCCTGTCTGGCTTCCTCTCCGGCCTTTATTCACCTCCCGCTTAGTAGCTGTAAATGTGTGTGAGCCTGCAGGGCCCCATGGAATTGCCTAGGAGTAGGCTGAATCGCTGCAAGGGGTGAACAGCAGTATGGGACAGGCTCGGGCAAGGCAAGGGCCGCTCGGGTTATCGCTTCTCGGCCTTTTGGCTAAGATCAAGTGTAGTATCTGTTCTTATCAGTTTAATATCTGATACGTCCCCTATCTGGGGACCATATATTAAATGGATTTTTAGAACAGGGAGATGGAAATAGAGCTTGCTCTGTCCACTCCACGCATTGACCTGGTATTGCAGTATTTCCAGGACCGGTGCACCCTTCCCTTATGTGTTGACTAAAATCAGATTCCAAAAGTGTTTTTTCTCTTTGCCATTGTTTCTGTCTTTCTGAAGGGATCTCCCCTTTTAATCCCATTATTTCAACACCTGTTGGACAATGCATTTGTACAGTCATGTGTGATAATGAGCTCATTTATTAAATGCAATTAATGAATACATTGCCACCTCTTGTTGTGTGTGTGTGTGTGTGTGTGTGTGTGTCTTCTGTGTTTCTGTGTTTCCGGCATTTCACATTGGAACAGCTCATTCACCTTCCTTGTCTTCTCTCCGCCCTCCCTCCCTCCCTCCTAGGTAAGTTAAAGAGCTGCACCTGAGCCAGCCACTGATTGATGCAGCACCACAGTCAAATAGTGGAGTGGAGTGGAGTAGGGGAACAGCAAACAGCCATTAAAGCAGCCAGCCGCCTACCCGCCACAATGGACCTACCTGTGTACACTAGGTGGATGTGATGGAATGTACTGTCGTCCCTACATTTCAAGAAGAAGTAAGAATTGCAGTTGCAACAAACCCTTGCTTGCCTACAAAGAGAGCAGCAATTTGGATTTGTTACTATGTTACCTGGAAGAATAACAAACTGTGCAAGGATGGAGGTTGTAGGAGCAAAGAGAAGTTGTCTGTAAAGTTGGTGGATGCCTATTTTCCATTTTGCAGTCCCTTGTCTCCCTCTTGTGGCCTCCTGGAGGCAAATAAATGTGCAAAAAAAAGACAGCCTGGCGGCCGGCTGTTGCAGTGTTGCCCTCTCAGGCAACACTGAGTGACTGACTGAGCCTCACAGTCTTATATAAAGTTCAGACGGAACTTTGCACGTGTCATAGTGGAGCCCTCAGGATTCCAGAGCCAGCTTTCTGACATCATAATGGGGCCTGCCTCAGAGATAAAAGCCTGGGCCCAGGCAGTGTTGTTCAGTGCTGCTCAGCAGGCAGCACAGGACTGGATTAAAGCTGATACAAGGTGTGAAGGAACAAGGGGTGGCTGTGGGCATGCACTTGCTGCCGCTGCCAGTGTTTATCTGCATGGCAGGAGGGCATTTGGGCGTTGCCAGGAAGGCGTTTTTATGTAGATTCCTCCTCTTTCAGCACTGCATTGTGGTGCAAGCAAAAGAAGCAAATCCTGTCTGGCTTCCTCTCCGGCCTTTATTCACCTCCCGCTTAGTAGCTGTAAATGTGTGTGAGCCTGCAGGGCCCCATGGAATTGCCTAGGAGTAGGCTGAATCGCTGCAAGGGGTGAACAGCAGTATGGGACAGGCTCGGGCAAGGCAAGGGCCGCTCGGGTTATCGCTTCTCGGCCTTTTGGCTAAGATCAAGTGTAGTATCTGTTCTTATCAGTTTAATATCTGATACGTCCCCTATCTGGGGACCATATATTAAATGGATTTTTAGAACAGGGAGATGGAAATAGAGCTTGCTCTGTCCACTCCACGCATTGACCTGGTATTGCAGTATTTCCAGGACCGGTGCACCCTTCCCTTATGTGTTGACTAAAATCAGATTCCAAAAGTGTTTTTTCTCTTTGCCATTGTTTCTGTCTTTCTGAAGGGATCTCCCCTTTTAATCCCATTATTTCAACACCTGTTGGACAATGCATTTGTACAGTCATGTGTGATAATGAGCTCATTTATTAAATGCAATTAATGAATACATTGCCACCTCTTGTTGTGTGTGTGTGTGTGTGTGTGTGTGTGTCTTCTGTGTTTCTGTGTTTCCGGCATTTCACATTGGAACAGCTCATTCACCTTCCTTGTCTTCTCTCCGCCCTCCCTCCCTCCCTCCTAGGTAAGTTAAAGAGCTGCACCTGAGCCAGCCACTGATTGATGCAGCACCACAGTCAAATAGTGGAGTGGAGTGGAGTAGGGGAACAGCAAACAGCCATTAAAGCAGCCAGCCGCCTACCCGCCACAATGGACCTACCTGTGTACACTAGGTGGATGTGATGGAATGTACTGTCGTCCCTACATTTCAAGAAGAAGTAAGAATTGCAGTTGCAACAAACCCTTGCTTGCCTACAAAGAGAGCAGCAATTTGGATTTGTTACTATGTTACCTGGAAGAATAACAAACTGTGCAAGGATGGAGGTTGTAGGAGCAAAGAGAAGTTGTCTGTAAAGTTGGTGGATGCCTATTTTCCATTTTGCAGTCCCTTGTCTCCCTCTTGTGGCCTCCTGGAGGCAAATAAATGTGCAAAAAAAAGACAGCCTGGCGGCCGGCTGTTGCAGTGTTGCCCTCTCAGGCAACACTGAGTGACTGACTGAGCCTCACAGTCTTATATAAAGTTCAGACGGAACTTTGCACGTGTCATAGTGGAGCCCTCAGGATTCCAGAGCCAGCTTTCTGACATCATAATGGGGCCTGCCTCAGAGATAAAAGCCTGGGCCCAGGCAGTGTTGTTCAGTGCTGCTCAGCAGGCAGCACAGGACTGGATTAAAGCTGATACAAGGTGTGAAGGAACAAGGGGTGGCTGTGGGCATGCACTTGCTGCCGCTGCCAGTGTTTATCTGCATGGCAGGAGGGCATTTGGGCGTTGCCAGGAAGGCGTTTTTATGTAGATTCCTCCTCTTTCAGCACTGCATTGTGGTGCAAGCAAAAGAAGCAAATCCTGTCTGGCTTCCTCTCCGGCCTTTATTCACCTCCCGCTTAGTAGCTGTAAATGTGTGTGAGCCTGCAGGGCCCCATGGAATTGCCTAGGAGTAGGCTGAATCGCTGCAAGGGGTGAACAGCAGTATGGGACAGGCTCGGGCAAGGCAAGGGCCGCTCGGGTTATCGCTTCTCGGCCTTTTGGCTAAGATCAAGTGTAGTACCTGCTCAAGCTGAGGTTAGTAATCATCCCTGCCGGTGGTACGTGGGCCATCGTAGGGGGATGACAGAACGCCGAGGTGAGGGCAGGGAACCACAACGGTCATCGCTCTGGTGTACGCATTTGGTTTAAAGGTACCATTTGTAGGTGACCAGGCGACCGCCGGATCGAGGTCAGGAGGTCGGGTAGTTTGAAAGCCCGAGTTGCTATGTGCCCCAGGGCTGGTGACCCTGGGGTGCCCTAACTCACTGGGGGTGGGATCCCACTGAGTGAAGGCACACTTGCACGCACTCTTCTTTCACACTTTTAAGCACACACCTTTATTCTCCCGGCCTTCTGGCTGGGAGATGAGGAATTTTTATATACCTGGCGGATGTCCAGGCTGTATCACAGCGCACATCCACTTATTTAATTTTGTTTTTCACTGTGTGTTTGTCACGTTTGTCACAAGGATTTTGGGATGCGGTGCCCTTTTGGGACCCTCCTGAGGTCTAGGGGGAAAATGTGTGGCCTTCTGGTTCCTTTTTCCCCTGCAACCCGGCCTCCCTTCTTCGGAGGGGAGGTGCAACTAGGATGCAGGCTCCTAGGTGGACACTGGGGTGGCAGCCCAGGTAGAAGCCTAGGAGTGTGTTTGGGTCTCCCTAAGCTTCGGCGAGGGGGGACCATCGATCCTTGATCCTCTAGGCCTATGGTTTGGAGGGTCAGGGAATGGTTATGCGGGGCCTCTCTCTTTTAAGAGAAGGGCTGCGATAGACCGCATCCTTGTGCACTTTTTGTGTGGCACCTCTGCACTTTTTATGCACTTGGGTGATAGAAAGCACGGCTCGGGCTTTCAATAAAAAAAAAAAAAAAAAATCTGTTCTTATCAGTTTAATATCTGATACGTCCCCTATCTGGGGACCATATATTAAATGGATTTTTAGAACAGGGAGATGGAAATAGAGCTTGCTCTGTCCACTCCACGCATTGACCTGGTATTGCAGTATTTCCAGGACCGGTGCACCCTTCCCTTATGTGTTGACTAAAATCAGATTCCAAAAGTGTTTTTTCTCTTTGCCATTGTTTCTGTCTTTCTGAAGGGATCTCCCCTTTTAATCCCATTATTTCAACACCTGTTGGACAATGCATTTGTACAGTCATGTGTGATAATGAGCTCATTTATTAAATGCAATTAATGAATACATTGCCACCTCTTGTTGTGTGTGTGTGTGTGTGTGTGTGTGTGTCTTCTGTGTTTCTGTGTTTCCGGCATTTCACATTGGAACAGCTCATTCACCTTCCTTGTCTTCTCTCCGCCCTCCCTCCCTCCCTCCTAGGTAAGTTAAAGAGCTGCACCTGAGCCAGCCACTGATTGATGCAGCACCACAGTCAAATAGTGGAGTGGAGTGGAGTAGGGGAACAGCAAACAGCCATTAAAGCAGCCAGCCGCCTACCCGCCACAATGGACCTACCTGTGTACACTAGGTGGATGTGATGGAATGTACTGTCGTCCCTACATTTCAAGAAGAAGTAAGAATTGCAGTTGCAACAAACCCTTGCTTGCCTACAAAGAGAGCAGCAATTTGGATTTGTTACTATGTTACCTGGAAGAATAACAAACTGTGCAAGGATGGAGGTTGTAGGAGCAAAGAGAAGTTGTCTGTAAAGTTGGTGGATGCCTATTTTCCATTTTGCAGTCCCTTGTCTCCCTCTTGTGGCCTCCTGGAGGCAAATAAATGTGCAAAAAAAAGACAGCCTGGCGGCCGGCTGTTGCAGTGTTGCCCTCTCAGGCAACACTGAGTGACTGACTGAGCCTCACAGTCTTATATAAAGTTCAGACGGAACTTTGCACGTGTCATAGTGGAGCCCTCAGGATTCCAGAGCCAGCTTTCTGACATCATAATGGGGCCTGCCTCAGAGATAAAAGCCTGGGCCCAGGCAGTGTTGTTCAGTGCTGCTCAGCAGGCAGCACAGGACTGGATTAAAGCTGATACAAGGTGTGAAGGAACAAGGGGTGGCTGTGGGCATGCACTTGCTGCCGCTGCCAGTGTTTATCTGCATGGCAGGAGGGCATTTGGGCGTTGCCAGGAAGGCGTTTTTATGTAGATTCCTCCTCTTTCAGCACTGCATTGTGGTGCAAGCAAAAGAAGCAAATCCTGTCTGGCTTCCTCTCCGGCCTTTATTCACCTCCCGCTTAGTAGCTGTAAATGTGTGTGAGCCTGCAGGGCCCCATGGAATTGCCTAGGAGTAGGCTGAATCGCTGCAAGGGGTGAACAGCAGTATGGGACAGGCTCGGGCAAGGCAAGGGCCGCTCGGGTTATCGCTTCTCGGCCTTTTGGCTAAGATCAAGTGTAGTATCTGTTCTTATCAGTCCTTGTAAGGATAGATAGCTCGGAGAACCACTGGGGGCTATAAACACTAGCTTAGCGATCCAAGAGCGTTCCAGACGAAGCCGGCGACGAACTGCGGAGAAGAACCAGCGAAGACGACGATCCAGAAGGGAGAAGCCGCCATCGAGGAAGAAGCTCCGGGAGATCGCTGCCGGGAAGAAGAAGGAGAACTTCGGAGAAGAGCCGCTGCTGAAGGGGATCTTCGAAGAAGCTCGGCCGCAGAAGAAGAAGCTCGACGAGGAACCGCTGCGGAAGAAATTTCGTGGAAGAACCTCGGCCAGCAAGGAGAAGATTTGCATAGCTCCGCCCCCTTCGGGAAAGAGCTATCGAAGATCCTCCCCAAGCGACAGGAACAGCTGGAAGAAGCCATGGCCTCAACCAGCAACCCTGCCACCCAGAAGGAGAAGGCTGATGGACCAGGTGAGCCGGCCCAGGCCAGGACATCTCCTCCTGAAGCCTCCTCAAGCCAACAGGCCACCAGGAAGCCGAACCAGGCTGCTCCAACCCTGGAGCCCTGGATGAAGCAGACGGTGGCCCTGAAGCTCAAGGAGGTGGACGGGAGAGTGCCGGACATGACGGAAGAAGTGTTCTGCCAGAAGATGCTCCTGGATCAGGGCTTCGCTAAGCCGGAGACCATCAGTATCCAGGCCTTCATGACCGGGATGTTCTTCGTGACCTTCGCTTCGATCAACATCTGCAGAAGGTACTGGGAGATGGTGAAAGCGGCGAGGCCTGAATCCCCTTTCTCTCGCTTTGTGGGCAACTGCCCTGTCCAAAGAGAGGAAAGGCGGGTGACGGTCTCAATGCGGAACCCACACACCCCCGGCAAAGACATCACCACGCTCCTGAAGCGGTTCTGCACAGTGGTGAGGGAACCCACCCACATCCTGAACGGACTCGGCTTCTGGACTGGCAAGTGGTCGGTAATCGTCCGACTGAACAAGGATTCGAGCGCGGAAGACGGCCTCCAGCACCTGCCCCAGTCATTCTCGCTGGGCAACTCCTACGGCCTCATCTATTACCCGGACATGCCGCAGATCTGCAGGAGATGCAGCAAGAAGGGTCATTCGGTGAAGGACTGCAAGGAGGACGCCTGCAAGAACTGCCGGGTAACAGGACACGAGACCAAAGACTGCCCGAAACGGACAATGTGCAACCTCTGCGGACAAGCAGCCCACTCTTACAAGGACTGCCCGAAGAGGGATCGATCCTGGGCAACTGTAGCAGCGAAAGCTCCAGCCAGAGGGAACCCCGCCCCAGCCAGAGCTCCAGCGGCACAGAAGACCGGGAAAAAGAAGGATGGTAAGAAGACGACAGTCCCTCCCCCCCCTCTCCCGGCCCTCCCTCGCCCTACCCTTCCCACCCTCCCTCGCCCGGCCCTCCCCACCCCCCCGTCCCCAACCCCTGTCACCCCCACTGAGGCTCTCACCTTCTCCTACCCACCCATCTCAGTGGTCCTGTCACCTGCACCTCTCCCAACCCAGCCTCCCTTCTCCCCAGCTCCAGCAGCACTAACATCTTCCCCTCCAGCTGCTGGAGTCCTCTCCCTGGAGGATTTTCCCCCTCTTGTCTCCTCAGGTGCCATCCAGAGGAAGAGAAAGGTGAGGGACAGCCCAGCTGCTGAGTCCTCAAAGCGACAAGTCGTGGAAATCTGCGAAGATTCCCTTGCGCAGCAGGAGGAAATGGAGCAGATGGTGGAGGAACTCGTGTCTGAACCTGAGGTCATCGACTTCACAACAGACATCCAGGTGGCTACAATCCTGGAACAATTTCTGTCAGAGGGCCTGCTGGATCTTTCGGACCCGCCAGGCGAGGAGGATCCGCCCGACCGGACTGGTAACTAAGGTGTATCGTTTGCACTAACCTTCTTTATTCTCCCCCATGGCTGCTAAACTTAACATCTTTAGCCTCAATGTGAGGAGTGTTAGAGATAGGACTAGATGTCAGATGGTGCTAACTTTTCTTTCCAAGCAGTCGAGTGATGTATTTATGCTGCAGGAATGTACTCTCCCCTCTTCCAGGTCATACCATCATCTGGCCAGGCAGTGGACCCAAGGCCCGTCCTACTGGTCTGGTGGGGGCGACTGTAAGTCTGCAGGGGTTGCCATCCTGATTAGGGGAAGCGTATTTACTGTTGACTCTGTCCAGGAGCTCGCCTGCGGCCGCTTGTTGGTCGTAGACGGTTCCTGGGCAGGAGAGCCGATTAGGCTCATCAACGTATACGCTCCCCCTATGAAGGCTGAGCGCCTGGAACTATTCCAGACCCTGCGGACCCAGCTCGCCACCACTAGGGCAGTGGTGATGGCCGGGGACTTCAACTGCCCCATCGAAGAGGATGGACGAAGTTCCGGCACTTCAATCAAGCTGGATGTCAGTTCCAAACTGCTTATCGAGATGGTAACCGAAGCATCCTTGCAGGACGTTGTGGGCTCCATGGGGATCGGCTCTGTGAACTATTCATGGAGCCGACCCGATGGCTCACTTCGTTCTCGGATTGACTTTGTGTTCACCTCCCGGGCAGTCAAGCAGCATGGGCACTCCATGGTCCCCTGCTTCTTCTCTGACCACAGGGCCATTCTCTTCCAGGGTGCCATCGGCCACGGTTTTCCTCCCGGCCCTGGCTCCTGGAAGCTGAATTGTGCCCTGCTGGAAAGAGAAGAGGTACTGGCGGAACTTAGAGACGCCTATATTGTTTGGAGGAATGATAAAGTTTTCTTTGACAAAACCTGTGACTGGTGGGAATATGTTAAAGTTGAATTTCGTTGTTTCTTTCAGGCAAAAAGTCGTCAACAGGCGTGTGAGAGGAAGAGAGACTTCAGAGAGATGCAGCGTCAGCTGCGATCCCTGCAAGACCTCCTTCAATGCGGCTGGGACGTCAGGAAGGAGCTGGAGGAAGCCAAAAAGGGCCTGAAAAGGCACTTTGAGGAGGAATCCAAGCGAATTGTCTTTCGTTCCAAGGTGGAGAACCTGGAGAAGGGTGAGAAATGTAACTCGTTCTTTTTCAGGAAACTCCATGCCGGCCACACGCCCCTGAAGGAACTCCGAGATGAGACCGGAAACATGCATTCTGGGAAGAAGGAGGTGATGGGAGTCGTCACAGACTACTACCGAAGCCTCTACTCCCGGAAAACCACTGACCCCGAAGCCGCCGATAAATTCCTGTCAGGTATCACTAATCATCTTGATCCTGCAGGTACGGAGGCTATGGACGTACCCCTGACGGTGGAGGAACTGCTCTCTGCCGCTAAATCCTTCAGACCCGGCAGGACCCCGGGCAGTGATGGTCTCCCAGCAGAGCTCTATGTAGCGCTGGGGGACTTGATCTGTCCGGACCTGCTGGAGCTCTATGAGGAGATGGTGGTGGAGGGTAGAATGCCACCGTCCTTGAGAGAAGGCATGATCACGATCTTGTATAAGCGGAAGGGGGAGAGATGTGACCTGAAAAACTGGCGTCCCATCTCTCTCCTGAACGTGGACTACAAGATCCTCGCCAAAGTATTGACCAACAGACTGAAGGTTGTCATCGGACAGATCATCGGATCGGACCAAACCTGCGGCATTCCTGGCCGTAGGGTGGCCGACAGTCTTGCCCTGGTGAGGGACACGGTGCATTACATGCAAAGCCGCCGTACACACGCGGCCCTGGTCAGTCTGGATCAGGAGAAGGCTTTTGACCGGGTCTCTCACGAATTCATGGGTAAGGCTCTGCGTAGGCTGCGGCTTGGCAGGTTGTTCTGTTTGTATGTTAACCTGATGTATTGCGACATTTACAGCTCGGTGCTGGTGAACGGCTGGAAGACTGACCCCTTTCCTGTATCGTCGGGGGTTAGACAAGGCTGTCCTCTTTCACCTCTCCTTTTTGTTTGTGTTATAGAGCTCTTCGCAGAGGCTATCCGGCAGAATGGAGAGATCAGAGGGATCACCGCACCAGGTCCAGGACACTTCGAGGTCAAATGCTCGCTGTACATGGACGACGTGACCGTCTTCTGCGCTGACCAGAGTTCGGTGACTGCACTCGTCCAGACCTGTGAGGAGTTCGGACGCGCCTCAGGGGCAAAAGTCAACTGCGGGAAGTCGGAAGCCATGCTCTTCGGAAAGTGGTACCTGCCTTCTCCTGCCTCCTTCCCGTTTACTATCAAGCCGGACTTCATCAAAATTCTGGGAGTCTGGTTCGGTAAGGAAGGTGCAGCCCTAAAGTCGTGGGAAGAACGCTTGGCCAAAGTCAACCAAAGGATCGGACTGTGGAGCCTCAGACAACTCACTATTGAGGGCAAAGCAATGGTCCTGCGTAACGAAGTCTTGCCTGTGCTACAATACACTGCACAGGCATGGCCCCCTCTTGCAACGGTCTCGAGGGCCATTACCAGGACTGTGTTTCGCTTCATCTGGGGCTCGAAAATGGACAGAGTAAAGCGGACTGTTATGTACAAGGAGCCCCGCAAAGGTGGGAAGGGTATACCCGACATTCCCACTCTGCTGCGGATCGCTTTTGTATGTGACTGTGTTCGTAGGACTCTGAGGACAGCAAACGGCTCTGCGGGCAAGGCCATGTCCCGCTACTTCCTCCTTCCCCTCTGGCGAGGTTTTGGCTGGGACAAGTGGGACAGCTCCTTCCCTTACAACTGGCACGCTCCCTGGTTCTACGGAGATGTCGTCCGGTTTGTGAGGGAGCATCAACTGGAGGGTCTTAAGCCCGACTTGTGGAAACCTAAGACGATCCACAAGCACATCAGAGCAAAGGACTCACTGGAGTCTGTTCCAGGGCTTCATGCCGACACGTTGGAGACTGTTTGGACTAACGTGTCATCTGGCAGGTTGACCAACGGGCACAAGGACATTTCATGGATGGCCATCCAGGGAGGACTGCCTCTTAGGTCATTCATGCATGCCCGCAACCTGTGCAAGACCCGGTACTGCCCCAGGTGCCCCTTCACGGAGGAAACATCTTTGCACATTTTCTGGCAGTGCCCCTTTGCACAGGGTCTGTTGAAAGCCTTGGAACATGAACTCAAGGACTCAGTACCCAGGAACAGACTGTCGTACCGCTCGGTACTTTATGGACTATTTCCTGGGAATACCACGGATGGAGCAATCCAGGAAGCCTGGCGCCTTATGAACTGCTTTAAGGACGCTATATGGTTTGCCAGGAACCGTCTGATTTTGCGGAGAGAGAGTGTGTCCGTCCAGGACTGCCGCAGGCTGATCCACAGCCTGCTCAGAGACTATTCCACCTGGGACAGCCCGGACGTCGACGAGGAAGAGGACTGATACTCCCCTTCCCCCCACTCTCCCTTCTTGTGTGTTGTCTTTCAATAAAGCTTCGGGCCTGTGATTTCCCCCTTCCCTATCCCCTCCTACCCACTCCCCTATCCCATCACTTGTCTGTAATGCTTTGTTGTTTGGCGTTAGTGAATGCAAGAATGTTAGTGTAGCATGTGGTGTAATGTATAGCATAGGCTAGCCTGTACTGTGTATTATACTGTCATGTTATGTTTGACGACTGTTATTATTTATTATTTGCTGCTTCATGGCTTGCGCTGCGTCGCAGTAATGTTTGTATGATGACGATTGATTGTCAATAAAGCAATTTTCAATCAAAAAAATCTGTTCTTATCAGTTTAATATCTGATACGTCCCCTATCTGGGGACCATATATTAAATGGATTTTTAGAACAGGGAGATGGAAATAGAGCTTGCTCTGTCCACTCCACGCATTGACCTGGTATTGCAGTATTTCCAGGACCGGTGCACCCTTCCCTTATGTGTTGACTAAAATCAGATTCCAAAAGTGTTTTTTCTCTTTGCCATTGTTTCTGTCTTTCTGAAGGGATCTCCCCTTTTAATCCCATTATTTCAACACCTGTTGGACAATGCATTTGTACAGTCATGTGTGATAATGAGCTCATTTATTAAATGCAATTAATGAATACATTGCCACCTCTTGTTGTGTGTGTGTGTGTGTGTGTGTGTGTGTCTTCTGTGTTTCTGTGTTTCCGGCATTTCACATTGGAACAGCTCATTCACCTTCCTTGTCTTCTCTCCGCCCTCCCTCCCTCCCTCCTAGGTAAGTTAAAGAGCTGCACCTGAGCCAGCCACTGATTGATGCAGCACCACAGTCAAATAGTGGAGTGGAGTGGAGTAGGGGAACAGCAAACAGCCATTAAAGCAGCCAGCCGCCTACCCGCCACAATGGACCTACCTGTGTACACTAGGTGGATGTGATGGAATGTACTGTCGTCCCTACATTTCAAGAAGAAGTAAGAATTGCAGTTGCAACAAACCCTTGCTTGCCTACAAAGAGAGCAGCAATTTGGATTTGTTACTATGTTACCTGGAAGAATAACAAACTGTGCAAGGATGGAGGTTGTAGGAGCAAAGAGAAGTTGTCTGTAAAGTTGGTGGATGCCTATTTTCCATTTTGCAGTCCCTTGTCTCCCTCTTGTGGCCTCCTGGAGGCAAATAAATGTGCAAAAAAAAGACAGCCTGGCGGCCGGCTGTTGCAGTGTTGCCCTCTCAGGCAACACTGAGTGACTGACTGAGCCTCACAGTCTTATATAAAGTTCAGACGGAACTTTGCACGTGTCATAGTGGAGCCCTCAGGATTCCAGAGCCAGCTTTCTGACATCATAATGGGGCCTGCCTCAGAGATAAAAGCCTGGGCCCAGGCAGTGTTGTTCAGTGCTGCTCAGCAGGCAGCACAGGACTGGATTAAAGCTGATACAAGGTGTGAAGGAACAAGGGGTGGCTGTGGGCATGCACTTGCTGCCGCTGCCAGTGTTTATCTGCATGGCAGGAGGGCATTTGGGCGTTGCCAGGAAGGCGTTTTTATGTAGATTCCTCCTCTTTCAGCACTGCATTGTGGTGCAAGCAAAAGAAGCAAATCCTGTCTGGCTTCCTCTCCGGCCTTTATTCACCTCCCGCTTAGTAGCTGTAAATGTGTGTGAGCCTGCAGGGCCCCATGGAATTGCCTAGGAGTAGGCTGAATCGCTGCAAGGGGTGAACAGCAGTATGGGACAGGCTCGGGCAAGGCAAGGGCCGCTCGGGTTATCGCTTCTCGGCCTTTTGGCTAAGATCAAGTGTAGTATCTGTTCTTATCAGTTTAATATCTGATACGTCCCCTATCTGGGGACCATATATTAAATGGATTTTTAGAACAGGGAGATGGAAATAGAGCTTGCTCTGTCCACTCCACGCATTGACCTGGTATTGCAGTATTTCCAGGACCGGTGCACCCTTCCCTTATGTGTTGACTAAAATCAGATTCCAAAAGTGTTTTTTCTCTTTGCCATTGTTTCTGTCTTTCTGAAGGGATCTCCCCTTTTAATCCCATTATTTCAACACCTGTTGGACAATGCATTTGTACAGTCATGTGTGATAATGAGCTCATTTATTAAATGCAATTAATGAATACATTGCCACCTCTTGTTGTGTGTGTGTGTGTGTGTGTGTGTGTGTCTTCTGTGTTTCTGTGTTTCCGGCATTTCACATTGGAACAGCTCATTCACCTTCCTTGTCTTCTCTCCGCCCTCCCTCCCTCCCTCCTAGGTAAGTTAAAGAGCTGCACCTGAGCCAGCCACTGATTGATGCAGCACCACAGTCAAATAGTGGAGTGGAGTGGAGTAGGGGAACAGCAAACAGCCATTAAAGCAGCCAGCCGCCTACCCGCCACAATGGACCTACCTGTGTACACTAGGTGGATGTGATGGAATGTACTGTCGTCCCTACATTTCAAGAAGAAGTAAGAATTGCAGTTGCAACAAACCCTTGCTTGCCTACAAAGAGAGCAGCAATTTGGATTTGTTACTATGTTACCTGGAAGAATAACAAACTGTGCAAGGATGGAGGTTGTAGGAGCAAAGAGAAGTTGTCTGTAAAGTTGGTGGATGCCTATTTTCCATTTTGCAGTCCCTTGTCTCCCTCTTGTGGCCTCCTGGAGGCAAATAAATGTGCAAAAAAAAGACAGCCTGGCGGCCGGCTGTTGCAGTGTTGCCCTCTCAGGCAACACTGAGTGACTGACTGAGCCTCACAGTCTTATATAAAGTTCAGACGGAACTTTGCACGTGTCATAGTGGAGCCCTCAGGATTCCAGAGCCAGCTTTCTGACATCATAATGGGGCCTGCCTCAGAGATAAAAGCCTGGGCCCAGGCAGTGTTGTTCAGTGCTGCTCAGCAGGCAGCACAGGACTGGATTAAAGCTGATACAAGGTGTGAAGGAACAAGGGGTGGCTGTGGGCATGCACTTGCTGCCGCTGCCAGTGTTTATCTGCATGGCAGGAGGGCATTTGGGCGTTGCCAGGAAGGCGTTTTTATGTAGATTCCTCCTCTTTCAGCACTGCATTGTGGTGCAAGCAAAAGAAGCAAATCCTGTCTGGCTTCCTCTCCGGCCTTTATTCACCTCCCGCTTAGTAGCTGTAAATGTGTGTGAGCCTGCAGGGCCCCATGGAATTGCCTAGGAGTAGGCTGAATCGCTGCAAGGGGTGAACAGCAGTATGGGACAGGCTCGGGCAAGGCAAGGGCCGCTCGGGTTATCGCTTCTCGGCCTTTTGGCTAAGATCAAGTGTAGTACCTGCTCAAGCTGAGGTTAGTAATCATCCCTGCCGGTGGTACGTGGGCCATCGTAGGGGGATGACAGAACGCCGAGGTGAGGGCAGGGAACCACAACGGTCATCGCTCTGGTGTACGCATTTGGTTTAAAGGTACCATTTGTAGGTGACCAGGCGACCGCCGGATCGAGGTCAGGAGGTCGGGTAGTTTGAAAGCCCGAGTTGCTATGTGCCCCAGGGCTGGTGACCCTGGGGTGCCCTAACTCACTGGGGGTGGGATCCCACTGAGTGAAGGCACACTTGCACGCACTCTTCTTTCACACTTTTAAGCACACACCTTTATTCTCCCGGCCTTCTGGCTGGGAGATGAGGAATTTTTATATACCTGGCGGATGTCCAGGCTGTATCACAGCGCACATCCACTTATTTAATTTTGTTTTTCACTGTGTGTTTGTCACGTTTGTCACAAGGATTTTGGGATGCGGTGCCCTTTTGGGACCCTCCTGAGGTCTAGGGGGAAAATGTGTGGCCTTCTGGTTCCTTTTTCCCCTGCAACCCGGCCTCCCTTCTTCGGAGGGGAGGTGCAACTAGGATGCAGGCTCCTAGGTGGACACTGGGGTGGCAGCCCAGGTAGAAGCCTAGGAGTGTGTTTGGGTCTCCCTAAGCTTCGGCGAGGGGGGACCATCGATCCTTGATCCTCTAGGCCTATGGTTTGGAGGGTCAGGGAATGGTTATGCGGGGCCTCTCTCTTTTAAGAGAAGGGCTGCGATAGACCGCATCCTTGTGCACTTTTT
Organism: Rhinoderma darwinii; assembly: GCF_050947455.1. Taxonomy (NCBI): domain Eukaryota; kingdom Metazoa; phylum Chordata; class Amphibia; order Anura; family Rhinodermatidae; genus Rhinoderma; species Rhinoderma darwinii. Next base: position 803,176 of record NW_027461785.1, read on the forward strand.
GTGTGGCACCTCTGCACTTTTTATGCACTTGGGTGATAGAAAGCACGGCTCGGGCTTTCAATAAAAAAAAAAAAAAAAAATCTGTTCTTATCAGTTTAATATCTGATACGTCCCCTATCTGGGGACCATATATTAAATGGATTTTTAGAACAGGGAGATGGAAATAGAGCTTGCTCTGTCCACTCCACGCATTGACCTGGTATTGCAGTATTTCCAGGACCGGTGCACCCTTCCCTTATGTGTTGACTAAAATCAGATTCCAAAAGTGTTTTTTCTCTTTGCCATTGTTTCTGTCTTTCTGAAGGGATCTCCCCTTTTAATCCCATTATTTCAACACCTGTTGGACAATGCATTTGTACAGTCATGTGTGATAATGAGCTCATTTATTAAATGCAATTAATGAATACATTGCCACCTCTTGTTGTGTGTGTGTGTGTGTGTGTGTGTGTGTCTTCTGTGTTTCTGTGTTTCCGGCATTTCACATTGGAACAGCTCATTCACCTTCCTTGTCTTCTCTCCGCCCTCCCTCCCTCCCTCCTAGGTAAGTTAAAGAGCTGCACCTGAGCCAGCCACTGATTGATGCAGCACCACAGTCAAATAGTGGAGTGGAGTGGAGTAGGGGAACAGCAAACAGCCATTAAAGCAGCCAGCCGCCTACCCGCCACAATGGACCTACCTGTGTACACTAGGTGGATGTGATGGAATGTACTGTCGTCCCTACATTTCAAGAAGAAGTAAGAATTGCAGTTGCAACAAACCCTTGCTTGCCTACAAAGAGAGCAGCAATTTGGATTTGTTACTATGTTACCTGGAAGAATAACAAACTGTGCAAGGATGGAGGTTGTAGGAGCAAAGAGAAGTTGTCTGTAAAGTTGGTGGATGCCTATTTTCCATTTTGCAGTCCCTTGTCTCCCTCTTGTGGCCTCCTGGAGGCAAATAAATGTGCAAAAAAAAGACAGCCTGGCGGCCGGCTGTTGCAGTGTTGCCCTCTCAGGCAACACTGAGTGACTGACTGAGCCTCACAGTCTTATATAAAGTTCAGACGGAACTTTGCACGTGTCATAGTGGAGCCCTCAGGATTCCAGAGCCAGCTTTCTGACATCATAATGGGGCCTGCCTCAGAGATAAAAGCCTGGGCCCAGGCAGTGTTGTTCAGTGCTGCTCAGCAGGCAGCACAGGACTGGATTAAAGCTGATACAAGGTGTGAAGGAACAAGGGGTGGCTGTGGGCATGCACTTGCTGCCGCTGCCAGTGTTTATCTGCATGGCAGGAGGGCATTTGGGCGTTGCCAGGAAGGCGTTTTTATGTAGATTCCTCCTCTTTCAGCACTGCATTGTGGTGCAAGCAAAAGAAGCAAATCCTGTCTGGCTTCCTCTCCGGCCTTTATTCACCTCCCGCTTAGTAGCTGTAAATGTGTGTGAGCCTGCAGGGCCCCATGGAATTGCCTAGGAGTAGGCTGAATCGCTGCAAGGGGTGAACAGCAGTATGGGACAGGCTCGGGCAAGGCAAGGGCCGCTCGGGTTATCGCTTCTCGGCCTTTTGGCTAAGATCAAGTGTAGTATCTGTTCTTATCAGTTTAATATCTGATACGTCCCCTATCTGGGGACCATATATTAAATGGATTTTTAGAACAGGGAGATGGAAATAGAGCTTGCTCTGTCCACTCCACGCATTGACCTGGTATTGCAGTATTTCCAGGACCGGTGCACCCTTCCCTTATGTGTTGACTAAAATCAGATTCCAAAAGTGTTTTTTCTCTTTGCCATTGTTTCTGTCTTTCTGAAGGGATCTCCCCTTTTAATCCCATTATTTCAACACCTGTTGGACAATGCATTTGTACAGTCATGTGTGATAATGAGCTCATTTATTAAATGCAATTAATGAATACATTGCCACCTCTTGTTGTGTGTGTGTGTGTGTGTGTGTGTGTGTCTTCTGTGTTTCTGTGTTTCCGGCATTTCACATTGGAACAGCTCATTCACCTTCCTTGTCTTCTCTCCGCCCTCCCTCCCTCCCTCCTAGGTAAGTTAAAGAGCTGCACCTGAGCCAGCCACTGATTGATGCAGCACCACAGTCAAATAGTGGAGTGGAGTGGAGTAGGGGAACAGCAAACAGCCATTAAAGCAGCCAGCCGCCTACCCGCCACAATGGACCTACCTGTGTACACTAGGTGGATGTGATGGAATGTACTGTCGTCCCTACATTTCAAGAAGAAGTAAGAATTGCAGTTGCAACAAACCCTTGCTTGCCTACAAAGAGAGCAGCAATTTGGATTTGTTACTATGTTACCTGGAAGAATAACAAACTGTGCAAGGATGGAGGTTGTAGGAGCAAAGAGAAGTTGTCTGTAAAGTTGGTGGATGCCTATTTTCCATTTTGCAGTCCCTTGTCTCCCTCTTGTGGCCTCCTGGAGGCAAATAAATGTGCAAAAAAAAGACAGCCTGGCGGCCGGCTGTTGCAGTGTTGCCCTCTCAGGCAACACTGAGTGACTGACTGAGCCTCACAGTCTTATATAAAGTTCAGACGGAACTTTGCACGTGTCATAGTGGAGCCCTCAGGATTCCAGAGCCAGCTTTCTGACATCATAATGGGGCCTGCCTCAGAGATAAAAGCCTGGGCCCAGGCAGTGTTGTTCAGTGCTGCTCAGCAGGCAGCACAGGACTGGATTAAAGCTGATACAAGGTGTGAAGGAACAAGGGGTGGCTGTGGGCATGCACTTGCTGCCGCTGCCAGTGTTTATCTGCATGGCAGGAGGGCATTTGGGCGTTGCCAGGAAGGCGTTTTTATGTAGATTCCTCCTCTTTCAGCACTGCATTGTGGTGCAAGCAAAAGAAGCAAATCCTGTCTGGCTTCCTCTCCGGCCTTTATTCACCTCCCGCTTAGTAGCTGTAAATGTGTGTGAGCCTGCAGGGCCCCATGGAATTGCCTAGGAGTAGGCTGAATCGCTGCAAGGGGTGAACAGCAGTATGGGACAGGCTCGGGCAAGGCAAGGGCCGCTCGGGTTATCGCTTCTCGGCCTTTTGGCTAAGATCAAGTGTAGTATCTGTTCTTATCAGTTTAATATCTGATACGTCCCCTATCTGGGGACCATATATTAAATGGATTTTTAGAACAGGGAGATGGAAATAGAGCTTGCTCTGTCCACTCCACGCATTGACCTGGTATTGCAGTATTTCCAGGACCGGTGCACCCTTCCCTTATGTGTTGACTAAAATCAGATTCCAAAAGTGTTTTTTCTCTTTGCCATTGTTTCTGTCTTTCTGAAGGGATCTCCCCTTTTAATCCCATTATTTCAACACCTGTTGGACAATGCATTTGTACAGTCATGTGTGATAATGAGCTCATTTATTAAATGCAATTAATGAATACATTGCCACCTCTTGTTGTGTGTGTGTGTGTGTGTGTGTGTGTGTCTTCTGTGTTTCTGTGTTTCCGGCATTTCACATTGGAACAGCTCATTCACCTTCCTTGTCTTCTCTCCGCCCTCCCTCCCTCCCTCCTAGGTAAGTTAAAGAGCTGCACCTGAGCCAGCCACTGATTGATGCAGCACCACAGTCAAATAGTGGAGTGGAGTGGAGTAGGGGAACAGCAAACAGCCATTAAAGCAGCCAGCCGCCTACCCGCCACAATGGACCTACCTGTGTACACTAGGTGGATGTGATGGAATGTACTGTCGTCCCTACATTTCAAGAAGAAGTAAGAATTGCAGTTGCAACAAACCCTTGCTTGCCTACAAAGAGAGCAGCAATTTGGATTTGTTACTATGTTACCTGGAAGAATAACAAACTGTGCAAGGATGGAGGTTGTAGGAGCAAAGAGAAGTTGTCTGTAAAGTTGGTGGATGCCTATTTTCCATTTTGCAGTCCCTTGTCTCCCTCTTGTGGCCTCCTGGAGGCAAATAAATGTGCAAAAAAAAGACAGCCTGGCGGCCGGCTGTTGCAGTGTTGCCCTCTCAGGCAACACTGAGTGACTGACTGAGCCTCACAGTCTTATATAAAGTTCAGACGGAACTTTGCACGTGTCATAGTGGAGCCCTCAGGATTCCAGAGCCAGCTTTCTGACATCATAATGGGGCCTGCCTCAGAGATAAAAGCCTGGGCCCAGGCAGTGTTGTTCAGTGCTGCTCAGCAGGCAGCACAGGACTGGATTAAAGCTGATACAAGGTGTGAAGGAACAAGGGGTGGCTGTGGGCATGCACTTGCTGCCGCTGCCAGTGTTTATCTGCATGGCAGGAGGGCATTTGGGCGTTGCCAGGAAGGCGTTTTTATGTAGATTCCTCCTCTTTCAGCACTGCATTGTGGTGCAAGCAAAAGAAGCAAATCCTGTCTGGCTTCCTCTCCGGCCTTTATTCACCTCCCGCTTAGTAGCTGTAAATGTGTGTGAGCCTGCAGGGCCCCATGGAATTGCCTAGGAGTAGGCTGAATCGCTGCAAGGGGTGAACAGCAGTATGGGACAGGCTCGGGCAAGGCAAGGGCCGCTCGGGTTATCGCTTCTCGGCCTTTTGGCTAAGATCAAGTGTAGTACCTGCTCAAGCTGAGGTTAGTAATCATCCCTGCCGGTGGTACGTGGGCCATCGTAGGGGGATGACAGAACGCCGAGGTGAGGGCAGGGAACCACAACGGTCATCGCTCTGGTGTACGCATTTGGTTTAAAGGTACCATTTGTAGGTGACCAGGCGACCGCCGGATCGAGGTCAGGAGGTCGGGTAGTTTGAAAGCCCGAGTTGCTATGTGCCCCAGGGCTGGTGACCCTGGGGTGCCCTAACTCACTGGGGGTGGGATCCCACTGAGTGAAGGCACACTTGCACGCACTCTTCTTTCACACTTTTAAGCACACACCTTTATTCTCCCGGCCTTCTGGCTGGGAGATGAGGAATTTTTATATACCTGGCGGATGTCCAGGCTGTATCACAGCGCACATCCACTTATTTAATTTTGTTTTTCACTGTGTGTTTGTCACGTTTGTCACAAGGATTTTGGGATGCGGTGCCCTTTTGGGACCCTCCTGAGGTCTAGGGGGAAAATGTGTGGCCTTCTGGTTCCTTTTTCCCCTGCAACCCGGCCTCCCTTCTTCGGAGGGGAGGTGCAACTAGGATGCAGGCTCCTAGGTGGACACTGGGGTGGCAGCCCAGGTAGAAGCCTAGGAGTGTGTTTGGGTCTCCCTAAGCTTCGGCGAGGGGGGACCATCGATCCTTGATCCTCTAGGCCTATGGTTTGGAGGGTCAGGGAATGGTTATGCGGGGCCTCTCTCTTTTAAGAGAAGGGCTGCGATAGACCGCATCCTTGTGCACTTTTTGTGTGGCACCTCTGCACTTTTTATGCACTTGGGTGATAGAAAGCACGGCTCGGGCTTTCAATAAAAAAAAAAAAAAAAAATCTGTTCTTATCAGTTTAATATCTGATACGTCCCCTATCTGGGGACCATATATTAAATGGATTTTTAGAACAGGGAGATGGAAATAGAGCTTGCTCTGTCCACTCCACGCATTGACCTGGTATTGCAGTATTTCCAGGACCGGTGCACCCTTCCCTTATGTGTTGACTAAAATCAGATTCCAAAAGTGTTTTTTCTCTTTGCCATTGTTTCTGTCTTTCTGAAGGGATCTCCCCTTTTAATCCCATTATTTCAACACCTGTTGGACAATGCATTTGTACAGTCATGTGTGATAATGAGCTCATTTATTAAATGCAATTAATGAATACATTGCCACCTCTTGTTGTGTGTGTGTGTGTGTGTGTGTGTGTGTCTTCTGTGTTTCTGTGTTTCCGGCATTTCACATTGGAACAGCTCATTCACCTTCCTTGTCTTCTCTCCGCCCTCCCTCCCTCCCTCCTAGGTAAGTTAAAGAGCTGCACCTGAGCCAGCCACTGATTGATGCAGCACCACAGTCAAATAGTGGAGTGGAGTGGAGTAGGGGAACAGCAAACAGCCATTAAAGCAGCCAGCCGCCTACCCGCCACAATGGACCTACCTGTGTA